>NW_007232319.1:0-80163 GCF_000164805.1 Carlito syrichta
GGCTGAGCTGAGTGGATTGCCTGAGCCCGCGGGTTCGAAACCCGCCTAGGGAGCTTGGCGAGACCTCATCTCTACAACAAATCAAAAAATCAGTCGGGCGTGGTAGCGCGTTCCTGTAATTCCGGCTACTCGGAAAGCTGAGGCGGAAGGATCGCCGGTGCCCAGTGGGTGGAGGCTGCAGTGGCTGGGAGCAACCACTGCACTACAGTCTGGGCGACAGAGTGAGACTCCAACTCAAAAAAAAAAGACATTTTCCTAAATAAAGACAGTTTCATCTCTGAAAGGATTTTTGAAGCTACGTAAGCACTTTGTTTTACCCTACTGATCATCTCCCCAGGGCTCAGATTAAGTAGGATAGCACCTGACATATGGAGGCAGGATGGGAATTGGACTTTGGTATACTGAGATTTTAAGGGTAGAATTCAGACAGTTAGTAGAGTGGGACATTTCCTGTGAGCTGTGTAATAATTTCTCCTCAATGTACTTTAATAGATTAAAACTGCCTGTCTGATATTATCTGGTAGTGTTCTTCTGGGACCGAGGGTTGGACAGATGATGGGAAAATTCTTTGTCTAATTAAATCTGTACCTATAGAACATAATGCAGATCCTGGTGCATTTTTGGATGTTCAATAAGTTTTATGAGCTCAAATTGAACTTAACCAAGTAAGATAAAACCTATAAAATAACACTGAAAGTTAGATGATTTTGAAAAATGTTTTTAGTCTATTTTCTTATGCTCTCCTTCCAAATGTAAAAGATAATTTTTATTCTAACTTATCTGTGTTATGTATAGACAACCAAAAGAAAGGATTTATGCCATCCTAGGGTACATAATAATGGAGGTGGTAGTGTCCAAATTAGAGTAATAATGCCATCAATTGAGCCATCCCTCTTTATATATTGAGTCTTTCTAGGGTTGAAATAACAGCATCTGAACATAGTTCTAATATGGGAGAGTTTGCTCCTTTAAAGGTGTTTACATAATAATAATAATAATAATAATATAATCAGATATGACTTTACATATTTGGATGGTTATTATGTTTAAAAAAACAGAAATTTTCAAGTGTTGACAAGGACGAGAAAAAATTAGAACCCTTCTGTATTTATGGTGGAAATGTAAAATCTTGTGGAACACAGCACGGAATCCACACAAAAAATTAAACATAGCAACACTGCATGATCCAGCAATTCCACTTTTAGTATGTTATAGACCGAATGTTTGTGTCCTTCCAAAATTTATATGGTGAAACTTAATTCTTAATGTTGTATTATTCAGAGGTGAGGACTTTGGGAGGTGATTAGGTCATGAGAGCATAACCTCATGAATGGGATGAATGCTCTAGTAAAAAGACTCTGGAGAAGTCCCTTGTCCCTCACACCATCTGAAGATACAGTAGGAAGATGACTGTCTATGAACCAGAGATCAGACGCTCACCAAACACTGAATCTGCAAGCATCTTTTTCTTAGGCAGCCTCCAGAACTGTAAGAGACAAGGGTCTGTTGTTTAGGTCACCCAGCAAATGGTATTTTTGTTATAGCAACCTACTAGTAAGTCAAGGTACATATCAAAAATAATTAAAAGCAGGTATTTGAATGTATATTTGTATACCCACATTCAGAGCAATATTATTTTATTTATAATAACCTAAAGATGGAAATCATACAAATGTTCATTGATGTATGAATAGAAAAAGATGTATTATATATATCCATTAGAATGTTCTTCAGCCTTAAAAATGAATGGAATTCTGATACATGCTTACACTTGGATAAACTTTGAAAACATTAGGGTAATCAAAGTAAGAGAGATATAAAATGACAAATTTTGTATTTTCCATTTATTGTGATACCTAGAACTGTCAATTGTATAGATAAAGCAAGTAGCATAGTGGTTACCAGGGAGGAGCTGTGGTCAGAGGAGAATGAAAAGTTTTTGGTGGGTGTGAAATTTTCATTTGGAATGATGTTACAAAGTTATTTAGATGAATAATAGTGAGTATTACACAATAATGTCAACACACTTATTGCCATTGAACTGTATATGCAAAAGCGGTTGAAATGGTATGTTTTATATTATGTGTATTTTAATCCTATCAAGCCACTGCTATAAGACAAGTGTTGTATTCAGCATCTTATGAATATGCGATTTCACATATACCACAATCCCACAAGGTGGATGTATCAGTCATGGTCTAATTAGGAGACAGAAACTACACCAGTTACATAAAATAAGAATATTGTATATGGAAATGATTAACTATAGTATGCAGGAGTGAAAAGCAGAAGAGGGAATAAGAAAAGGGCAGGGGTATTCCTCCTAGGGCAGGAGCAAGAAGAAAGAAGTTGAAATTGTTAAAACTGAGAACCTTGGAGGAAAGCTCCAGGGAGCTGAAATTTGAGACCTTTGAGAAGAGACCACTACTAGACAGTGGCTGGTGTCTCTTAGGGGGTGTATGAGGTTGATTCTGAGGGTGCTGAAAAAACTGCAAACTGGAATTGTCTGTTCTAGAGTTCTAGAGAAACACACTGCAGCTGCCCAGGTGAATAAGTGTTTTTGATTTACACTGACAGAGAAAAAACATAGTTGAATAGATTGTGGTTTTTTTTCCCCATCTCTTGGCTTGCAGCCTCCCTTTATCGACCCTCAGATGATAAAGAAAACAAATATTTTACACAGTAGAGAAAGGTAGGTTTGGTGATAAGGGACAATTGCTTTATAACTACTATAGTTTGTATAGTTATTCTCATGTTAACCATGATAACTCTTTTTTTTTTTTTTAAGTTGAAGTGTCACTCTGTCACCCAGACTGGAGCGCAGTGGCCGCTGCCGGCCACTGCAGCCTCGACCTGCTGGGCTCCAGCGATCCTTCTGCCTCAGCCTTCCAAGTAGCTGGAACTACAGGCACGCGCTACCACGCCTGGCTAATTTTTGATTTATTGTAGAGATGAGATCTTGCCAAGTTGCCGAGGCAGATCTCAAACCCGCGGGGTCACCTCAGCCTCCCAAAGCCCTGGGATTACAGCCTGTGCTACCGAGCTAGGTAACCATGATAACTCTATGATTCAAAAAGACTGGATAATTTTCACATGTCACAAGGTCGGTTTGGAAAAAGATCAGTGGGTAAACTCAGTTCTTCTTCAATGGCAAGCATGTTTTTGTTGTTCCAAAGGAACACCATGTTTTACTGGTTAACTTGTTCATTCATTTAATTATTCAAACAAACAAACAAACAATTCTTGAAAGCATTACCAGTGTGAAGTACTGTGCTTGGTAAGGCAAAGACTAATAAAATGTGTAGTCAAATCAAGAATGCAAAAAGCAGCGAGATGATCACAGCTAAAAGGCAGAAAGTGTTATAACAGAAGGATAAAGCATGCTATGGAGACCACTGAAGCACTTAACTTAAGAAGGTCAGGATGGATACCAAAGAGTTGATAACACTGAAGATGCCGTGGTCCAGGCTATGAGCTGTGGCAATTGAGTAAAAAGGGACATTTCTTTAGCAGGTGTGGTAGCATGATTAAAACCCTTTAATAAATCCTAGATCCTGTACTCCTCAACGATGAAGCCTATTAACTGAGCACAATGTAGGCACCAATCTATGAAGCTTCCCTGTGAAGCTGAATGTTTCTTCATTTGCCATGAGCCACAGTCAGAGAGATGTTGACCTTTCTACAGTAATGGACAAGGGTTAGAAGTCAGGAATTTTGTTTAAGTGGGCCATCTTTGAAGTCCTTAAGTTTCAGGAGATGAAAAGAGGTGCTTGTAGGCTTTTCGTCTGGGCCATACCTTTGATTCCTAGACAAGAATATGAGAAATAAGATCATTGTGTCAGAACACAAACTCTCTTTCCAGGAATTTCTAAAGAGCCTAATTTCTCCCTACATTTTTAAGGCAAAGCAAGGAAACTTAACCATTTTAAGAATATTTTAAACATTTTAAAAATATTCTACTTATTTATAGAGTGATTGACAGAAACTCACAAATTCTGTCTACCATTTTTCTCTCCTACTCTCATTGTCTCATTGCAGTATGTAAAAATGATTAATAAGTTTTGTTTATTTGGTGCTGACTGTGTATAACAGGCTTAAATATATTAGTTCATTTAATTTTTACAACTCAATAAGGAAGAAAATAGGGCTCAGAAAAGACAAGTAACTTGATCAAAATCACACAACTAAAAATACAGACAAACAAAAAAACAGATCTAATATCAACTCACAGGTCTAACTAGTGGGATAGATTACCTCTCAAAAATACAAATTATTTTTCCTACCCAATAGTCCTTCTTCCCTTTATAGTTAATGTAGCTGACAAATAATTTGCCATCAAAATAATGCTATTTGAAAAATAAAAATGTTATCCAAACAAAAATATGTTTTCCATTAGACTTTACTTATCCTGTAAATTTCCACAATTTTGAGCAATTCAGTGAACATATCTGTCATGTCGACTCTGTATGTGCCATTGTTCTTAGCATTAGAGATACCAAAAATTAGTTAAACTCAGCTCCCACTATCACGAAGCTCACAGTTTATTTTACTAGTTATTTTTATCTTCATTAAAAAAAGAACAAATTCTTGACTTGAATTCCAGACTTACCATAGAAAAATGACTATTTTCTTAAATTAAAAAGAGAGAACTTTGGTAAAAAGGGAAAGGATTTTAACAATCTCTACTTCCTCTTCATTGGTTTATTTATTTTCCCTGTTTTTATTGGGTTATGATAAGATGTTAGGTCCAAGTGTGATTTTTATTAAGAAGATTTTATTTATTATTTATTTATTTTTAGCTCTGAATTGGGTAGAGCATTAAGTTTGGGCCAATAGGAAGGATACATAAGAACTGATTTGGGTGATTTATCTGGGGACTTAAGGGAGACAATGTGGATTATTCGATATCTTTAAGACACCTTCGCTCACCAGAAAAAGGTAAGTTTTGTGAGGCAGGAACTTTAAGAAGCATTAATGAATAATGAGTCATTAAAATGTTCTATGTATCCCACTCTAGGTAAGAAGCATGTTGATGGGTGGTAGTTATGGACAATGACAGGAAGCCTCCTCATTTTTTTCAATCTCTATTTTTCATTTGAGAAATTTTAGACCCAGAGAAATTAAAAGACTATCCAAAGACCACAGTTAGCACAGGATGAAATCTCATGCCTTCCAACTCTAAAAGCAGTGTTCCCTCTTTTACACAAAAGATCATCCCCAAGAATGCCTCTGACACAAAGGACTATCCCTGAGTATGCCCCTGAACACGGAAGGTACATTTATATAAACATTAAAAAGTGTATCTGGAGAGTCCACACCAATCTATCTTTTAAACCTTGCTTTTTGTGGCATTATTATGGGATCACGCTTCAAAAAGAGCTCTCTGTAGATGCTATTACCTTGCAGGGAGGTTTTGGAAAGTGGGTTGAAGAAGCTGTGAGTTTGTGCAACAGCACATGTTAACATGAGTTATAATATGTCAGAGGCCCTGTGTTAACGATCAGAGAACCTATTCAGCTCCTTTAAGGTTAATCAACTCAGCATTTGTGCCAGGTGTAATGTCTAATTAAAATGATGGACGGGCGGAGAATGCCTCCAGGCAGAGGGAGGAGATGGCACAAAGAGGGAGCACCCGTGCCATATTGGTTTGGAAAATCAATAAGAGGAGCTCATTTTATCCCAGTGTTATCTGTGCATTTGCCATTCAGTGGCTCATTTGAAAAGGTGCCAACTGGCTGATGAGTAGGCTCAGCAGTGCTGTATTTTCAGCACTTAAGAATGCTTTGGTTGGAGGAAGCAAAGCAGTAGCCCAAGATGTCTCTGGAGGGGACCAGAGGAAGGGAAGTGTGGCCAAAGAGACCCAGGAAGCCCACTTTAAATCATCAAATCTAAGGGTTGGAAAGAAGCTAGAGAAGAGAGCCACAGGAGTAAGAATAGGGAAATCTGAGTCTCTCTTCTGTCACTAAATAAATTATATTTAAAAATAAACTCTCATTTTATAATTTTGTATTTTAATTGACAAATAATAATTGTACACATTTATAGGATATGTAGTGATATGTACATAGTTATAACATATAGTGATCAGAGCAGGATAATTAACATATCCATCATCTCAAATAGCTAGCTATCACGTCTTTGTATGGGAACATTCTGTACTCTCCTTCTAGACTTTTGAGACTATATAATATATTATTGTTAACTATAGTCATCTTATATTAGTACAGAGCAGTACAACTTATTCCTCCTACCTAACTGTAATTTTACATCCTTTAACAAATATCTTCCTATGGATTCTTAATGTTGGAAAAGCATTTTCATCCCTCAATTTCACCACCTGCAAATGTACAAAATCATAGCATTAGCTGCCTTGCTAACTACATAATATTATTGTGAGTACTGGAAGAATTTTGGAGTGTGAAATGTTATGTAATAATATGCAACTTTAAATTGTATATTTAAATATGTACCTGTATTATTTTTACAACTCTATATTTATATGTGATAATTTACATAATGAATATTTATTGAACATTTACTATGGACTGAGTGCTATTCTAAGCACTGAGGATGCAGCAAACAACAAATGATATTTGGGACTGCTCCAAGGAAGCTAAATTTCTACTAGGAAGAGAGTATCTTACAGATGCTTGACAATGATCTGTTTATATGTGGTGGAATTTACTCATCCTATTTCTTTTTAGGACAACCAATTCCAACAAAACAAAACAAAACAAAAAACCCAAACAGATGGAAGGTCAGTTATTTGGGAGATATGTAGAGGATCAAGGATTGTGCAAGGGAAGGTTATTATAAACAAATTATTTCAAGAAGTAAGTAGATAATTGTATGTAAATAACAATGAATGCGTGACTAAATAGATGATGGTATATAATGATAACCAAACAACTCACAACAAGCTACTTTGATTATCATTGGGCTAAACCAAAAAGTGACTCAAATTTAAAGATAATCATACTAGCAGTTAAAAACTACAACTGACCTAAGAGAGCACCAATAATATAATGATCACTGGCATCTTGGCATCAAATAAACTTAATTCTTATTCTACCATATCACCCATAAACTCTGTGATTGAGGACCTTTATAATACCACTTTAGGACTCCTATACCTCAATTACTAAATTGTAATAAATAATAGCTGAACTGGTCATCACAGCATATCTGAATAAAGTAAAGGCTATCTGAAAGGCTTGCATTAGCTGGAAAACTTTCTGAGCTTTTGGAGCCTGAATTTGTTAGGTGTTCTGAAAGAGTCCAAGAATAGGATAAAAAATGACAAGGTATAGTCACTTCCAATCTCTTATCAGACAAAATTAATTATAGCGATGATAAATTAGAAAGAATCTGTACTAATGTGAGCTTTAAGAGTGTAGAGAAAGTAATGATTAGCACTAACAGAAATATCAGAGGTAGTTTTGGATAAAATACATCATTTTGATGTGGTGAAGACTGAAGACTAAAGAGAAGCCCAATATAGATTTGAGTCATTCATGGCTAGAAGAGGAATAAAAGCAAGACAAAAGAGTATAGACCCTCATAGAATTAACAAAGCCTCCCTCTTGCTTGTGAAGATTTGATTATGATACATGGCATGATTATGGTTTGACTGGAAAAGTGCATGACATTTTACAAATTTGAGATTAGATTGAAATTAATGAAGTACTACTTTTTTTGTTGTACGGCTATGGTGGTCCTGAAACCTAGTAAAAAAGGATATGTGTTTAGAAGATGTCCAAGTGAGGATCTTTATACTTTTTCCACTGTTTTAAAAATTGGAGACAACGGCATTGTTGCTAATTGTGCTGTATTTGAGGCAAAAGTCAGGGGCAATGAATAGAGAAGCAGCATTTTTCCTCCTAATTGTATATTTCTTTTTGTTAATGCTTCAAAGCAAATGACATGAAAAATCCTCAGTAATGGTGATGAGCAGATTTTTCCATTTGTAGATGATGACCACATGCATCCATAGCAGGGCCATTCTTTATTTATGCTCAACCGGGTTTCTGCAAATAGAGAAATCGGCTAATCATCTACAAATTTTCATTCTTTATCTCCATAGAATTTTAATGAACAGGAATTGCCATTTACTCATTTATATTTGTGAAGAGGGAACAGTCTCTCCCTTTGGTAATTTATCTTCCTTTGTAGTTCTCAGGCCTGATAGCATTAGGAGAAACACAATTCTGGCAGGTCACTTTCCTTTCACTAACTAATCCTATCTATTGCCTTCTTAACCACAGTTTTCTGAATTAGATTTCTTGCCCTGAAATATGATAATAAAGTAGAAATATTTTGAAAATTTTCCTTGTGTTGTCTTCATAGACCTGCCTTGCTATGAAAACATGGTTTGGATTTAATTGGATTGTAATCCACACAAAGCAATCAAGTCAAATTAACAAATACCCATGGAGGACAACTATTACAAGACAATAAGTGTGACAAAATGCCTGTTTACTAATTTCTGGCCTGAAAGCTACAGATCCTGTAAGTATTTGGCACATGGGTGCAACTTCTGTGCTGCTAAATGATCATTATCATTACCAGTAACAAGAGTTTATTATTGCACCAAAATGTCTCTAGAATCTGTCTCCATCTTCATTACAATTGCCATCTATATTGATTCAGGCCTTCATTGTCTTCCTACCAATAAATATAATTATTCTTATCTGGTCTCTGTTCTTCCTAGTGTTCTTTCAGTCTATCCTTTTTATGGTAGTTAAATATTATTTTAAAATATAAATCTTATTTTGCCTTCTTCTCAGTCAAAAAGAGTTCAGTCAGTGGTGTACATCACCAACTGCAAATTATAGAAAGTTCCCATTTAAAGATAATTTGTGAACTACCCATTAAGTGTTAAGTTACTTTAGTTATATCATTATTCAAGCATAATTCTAGGCATTCACTTCTTAAAATAATGCATATGCATCTCTACCACCAAATCAAATTTACTAATGAAGCACAAACACCACAGAGAAAGAAAAACAACTGTTACTACTAAATGGTTTCTTCTGAAATTGTATTATTCATGTAGAATTTAAGAGGAGGCAATGTGTTTATTTGATAAGTTCTACTTTACAATATAGACTCTATTCTTTATATTTTGATGTAATAAATTGAGTTATTGCCATTATTGGTAGCTTTTTTCTTTTTAACTCTAATATTATTTTTAATATTCCATTATTTTGATGGACCAAGTAAATATAGTAGAATCAAACTATAAGATATGTAGGATAAATATGATCAGAGATCTCTTTGTATGCCTTAAATATAAACAAAATGTATTTTAAAAAAGAATTTTCACAAACTTAATACTGAGTGATCTATCACAGAAACAAAGAACTGAGTATCACATGTTCTCACTCATAAGCGGACCTTGAAAAATTATCAAAATTCTTTAAGAACGGGATTGTTTCTGTGATAGATCATTGAGTGTGATAGACTCTAAATCCATCCAAGTTGCTGCAATGTCCATATGTTTGTCCTTCTTTATGGCTACATAATATTCCATTTTGTATATGTACCACTTTTTTTATCCAGTCCAGTTTCAATGGGCAGAAAGTTTGGTTCCATGTTGTGTTTTAACTCATAAGCAGACCTTGAACAACTATCATAATACTATAAGAAAGGAATTGGCAGTTTAGGGAAACTGCCAGGGGAAGTGGGGGCACACCTCATCAACATGGGTACCTGCATAATGAACATTTATATACTTAACTCTGAATTGCTCCCCACCTCTTTAAAATAAAAAAATTAAACAACAAAAAAGAAACTGCTACTAGCTGGACAAAAAAGAAAAAGAAAACAAAGAATATACCTTTGCATAATTAAGACCATATATGACAAACTCATAGTTAATGTACTGAGCAGGGAAAAGCTGACTGCCTTTCCTTTAAGAACTAGAACAAGTTGAAGATGCTCATTTTCACCACTGCTGTTCAACATAGCACTGAAAACACAGCAATTTGACAAGAGAAAGAAATAAAAGGTAGGTATCCAAATTAAAAAAGAATAAGTAAAATTGTTTTTGTTAGCAGATGATATAATCTTATATCATAAGGATTACACCAAAAAACTCTTAGATCTGATAAATAAATTTAGTAAAGTTTTAGAATACAAAATCAACATACAACAATTAGTCGTGTTTCTATACACCAATAATAAACTAGCTAAGAAAGAAATTGAGAAGGAAATCCCATTTGAAACAGCAACAAAAATGTAAATACAGGTGTGAAAGAATAATAGAAAAAGCTGACAGGAGACAGAGCAAGCATAATGTATGGTGCTTTCAGGACAAGTGCTTTGTGATGTCAGATATTAGAAAATATCCCCCCACCCAAAGTGAACAAGTTGCTCACTGTACTCAAGCAACCATTACAGGGAAAATTTTACAAAAATAGTGAGTGTTCTTTTGTGCATATCTCATCTACTAAAACATTAAAAAATTCTTGTTACATAAAAAAAAGAAAGGGATTGGCAGTAGTTGGAAACTGCTGGGGGGTGGGGTTACAGGATTGGCAGTAGTAGGAAACTGTTAGGAGGAGGGGGAGCGCAGCTTATCAACAAGGGTAACTGCATAATGAACATTTGTATACGGAACACTGAATTGTACCCCGCATCTTCAAAATTAAAAAATAAAAACCACCACGCTAAATGAAAAAAGTGTGCACATTTACTGTCTGCTATTATCTCAAGGGTTTTGTCCTCCTAAATTCAGAAGTTGATATCCTACCTCCTCCCCCAAGGAAATGGCAAGAAATTAGGGCCTTTGGGAGGTGACTAAGTAATGAGGGCGCAGCCCTCATGAATGAGACTTGTGCTCTTATAAAAAGAGACCTGAAGGAACTCGCCTGCCACCTTCACCATGTGAGGACACTGTTAGAATAGACCATATATGAATCAGAAGGCAGACACTGGACCTGCTGATGCCTTGATATTGAACTTCCCAGCCTCCAGAACTGTAAAAAAAATAAATTTCAGTTGTTTACAAACAATTCACTGCAGAAGCTAAAACAGAGATTCAACAAAATTTCTGTTTTTTGGAAAATTATCCAGGATGTCTCATTAAATGTGGGATTATTTTCTTTTTCTTTTTTAATTTTTAATTTTAAATATGTGGGGTACAATTCTGGATTAGGTATACAAATGTTCATCATGCAGGTACCCTTGTACCTCCCCCTCCCCCTCCCCTGGCAGTTTCCCACTACTTTCTTAATCTGGTGGCTTTCAAACTATTTGAAGACTTGAAGCAACTGTGAAAGTTAAATCTCTTTAATGATCAATGTCCCTATGATATACAGATCAGTTCTATTATAGCTTGATCTTTTTATTCATAGCACTTACCAGAAATACAATTAAATAATTGTTAGTGCCTTTATCTGACTGCTATTGACAAAAAAGCTTTGAGAAGAAAAAGCCTATGATTCTGGTGGAGTCAAAACTCTATACCCAGTGGCTGTGATACAGTAGACAATTAATACTGCATGAACCCTAAAGCAGATTTGTGCTGGTTGAGACTCAAGTAGAAGACTTCCAGCCAGTCACCCTGTTCTCCTTATGCAGTAGTCCCCAGAATGGCTTAGCTCAATGTCTTATGTTCAACAGAGTATATTTGGAAGGGGAAAAACTGAAGCCCATGAAAAACTCAATGTTCTCATTTTTCATTGGCAAAATGGAGATGATAATGAGCAACCAACAAGGTTTTTGTAAGGTTGAACTAAGATAAAATAATGCACATAAATACAGGTTTTAAAGTTTAATTAGAAATCTGAAAAGAAAAAAACAAACAACCCCATTATCAAATGGGCAAAAGATATGAACAGACACTTCACAAAAGAGAACATCCGAGCAGCCAACAAACACATAAAGAAATGTTCAACCTCACTAATCATCAGGGAGATGCAAATCAAAACCACACTGAGATACCACCTAACTCCAGTCAGGATGGCAATTATCAACAACTCAAAAAATAACAACTGCTGGAGAGGGTGTGGCGAACAGGGAACACTTCTACACTGTTGGTGGCAGTGTAAACTAGTGC
Source organism: Carlito syrichta (assembly GCF_000164805.1). Classification (NCBI taxonomy): domain Eukaryota; kingdom Metazoa; phylum Chordata; class Mammalia; order Primates; family Tarsiidae; genus Carlito; species Carlito syrichta. Next base: position 12,062 of record NW_007232319.1, read on the forward strand.
AACCTCTGTGGAAAGCAGTGTGGCGATTCCTAAAAGCTCTAAATATCAACCTCCCATATGACCCTGCAATCCCCCTACTGGGAATATACCCTGAAGAACTCAAATCACTCTATAAAAAAGATACCTGCACACGTATGTTTGTCGCAGCATTGTTCACAATAGCAAGAACCTGGAAACAACCATGCTGCCCATCAAAAGAGGACTGGATTAAAAAAATGTGGTACATATACACGATGGAATACTACGCAGCCATAAAAAGGAACAAAATCATGAATTTCGCAGCAACCTGGATGGAACTAGAGTCTATAATACTGAGTGACCTCTCACAGAAACAAAGATCCGAGTATCACATGTTCTCACTCATATAATGGACCTTGAACATCCAATGTAATACTTTAAGATAATGACTGACGGTACTGGGAAACTGGGGGGGGATGGGATTAACAGTAGCAAATATCTGTCTGGGGAAGGGGAAACACCTCTTATCAACAGGGTGCCTGAATGAAATGCAATTGTACACCTAACCCTTAACTGTACCCCACAAAATCATAATAAAAAATATTGATTAAAAAAAAAAGAAATCTATAGAAATGTAGGACATAGCTAACTTTCTGGAATAGAATCCTGGATTTACTAGATTGAGCCAAATTTAATCATTATAATATGCATTAAAAACATTAAGAGAGTCTCTTGGGGACTCTAGTTCCATAAAAGCAGCCCAGGTCCAAACCCAAAACAAATCGCCCATAAATGACCAAATACTAGTTAACTAACACTTTTTAAACCCTTGACTTTATTTGGACTCCTCCAGCCAAGACAACTCCAGAGAAATACATTTCATAGCTCACATCCTCATTTGCAGGTCCTTGAGATAAAACATGCACATACCTGACATATTTGAGTTGAGAGTACAACTGAAAATGGTTTTGAAACTGCTTATTTGGAATCTCAAAATTTTGGATGTATGCAGTGGTTGGAATGAAGCTAAGGTTGAAGTGAAAGAAGAGACAATAATTTAGAAAGACAAAAAATATTTTTAAAGGCTTGAGAAAATACTATTTTAAAAGAATCCTCTCCTCTGCACTGTTTTGTTTAAATAAATGCTGCAATTAAATGAAAGGCCTTATGTCCAGGACTTTAAAAACCTCAGACTTTGTCTTAGACAAACCTGAACTCAAAATCTGTCTTTAATACCTTCTGTGTTTGTTCTTCTACAACTGGTTCAATCCCTTTAAGTAGTTTTTTCTGTATATGCAAAATTCAGGTACTGGTAGTGCCTGCCTCCCAGAGTTGTCATGAAATCAAGTCATTCCTACCTAACCTGCAGTTATTAGAGAGCTGCTTAAGGGTTTGAGAGTGTTGCATTGCTATTATGACCAGGCCTTGGACGTTCCCAATTTATACGTTTTAACTATAACATACCTCTACTTTTAAAATTTATTTATGTATTAATTTATTGTCCTGAAATAAACTCCATCAAAACAGAAGGTTTTTTCTGTTTGGCTCCTGCTTTATCTCCAACAAATTAATTTCTAGAAAAAAGCAGGCATTTAGTAAATATCATTAGAATGAATAAATGAATAAAAGTCATAAGAAAAAATGATCATGATACCACTTTATTAATAGTTATATTCTTCTTCGCCTTTTCACACCAATACAGGGTACCAAATCCTTCAAAGCTCAGACTCTGTATCCAGATTATATAGATTTTTAATCCTAATTCTACTACTTATTGAATATGTGTTGTTAGGCAAATTAAATGATTTCTCTGACCTCTGTTTCACACATGTAAGATAGGAACAATACTGAAACTTCCATCATAGGGGTTTTGGTGAGAGTTAGATAAATTAATATGTGTGAAGTGCTTAGAAACGGTGCTAGCACATAGAATGTACTAATATGTATTATTACTGTTAAGTGATTTTCAGCATTTTGTTTAATGACATGATTATAAAACAAATCTATGGTTGGCATTCTTAACTTGTTTATTGTTCAATATGTCATGTCATTCAATCCTCATTAACAATCAAATGTGAGAAGTAAATTACTCATTGTATATTTGAGGAATAAGTCTCATAGATGAATTACTTTGTCAAGATCACTGTAATTAGTAAGTAGCAGAAATGGGAATTGAGATTGATCCGAGTAACACCAAACTTCACTCCAATGTATCACCAAAAAGCATGAAAGATTGTCTATGTTTGGAAGTCACTCATCAAGTCTTCTTCACACTATGTTACTGACCTTGCTCCACGGTGAGACAAAAAAAAGCATTTCTTTATGATCTTATGTTTCCCTAAGTTTTTCCTTTGTCATAGTCCCTTGCTCATAATAAACTCTCAAGTGACAGACATTTGAAGGAACTGCTACTAACTGTAGCTATACTATGTGAGGTACCTATAACATTCCACACCAATAAGAACTGAAACTGTCTTTCTCTTATTGTTTACACAGCATGATTCTGTAAGATAAACACAATTATTGGCATCATAACAGACAAATTCAAAAGTTAAATATTTTTCCCCAGGCACCCCTGATGATATGTAGCAGAATGGGGATTTACATAGGCCTGGTATCCACAAATCTTGACTCTATATTTCATCCTGGAGAAATGTGCAAGTGATATCAAGCTTGATATTGAAACTTTAGTACACTTCATCAAAGACTCTGGAGAAATGTAACACTCATCATAGCAAGTGGGTGATCAAATTATTCTCTCTCTCTCTCTCTCTCTTTCTCTCTCTCTCTCTCTCTCTCTCTCTCTCTCCCCTCCCGCCCCCCCTGACTCCAGCTTGCCATGGACAAAATAGAAATAATTAAGTGTCAATAACTAAAGTTTATTCCTGGCAAACAGCTGATGAGTATTTTCAGAGGCTCCTGTTTTTTGACCTTTAGGTGCCCTAGACAATGACGGAATCTTGTTGAAAGCTCTTTAAGCTGAAATTAATTTATGCTCGACTGTGATTAAAAGAGAAAGTAAGAAGAGGATGGAAATTAACAAATCCATCTTTATTGCTGAGATCCCATTATGATTATAAGGAGAGGGAAAAATCAACGTGGCGAGTGCCAGCTGCAATCTGGTGAGGAGTTTAAACAGCCTGTCCCGCTTGGGAAATGTCCTTGGGTGGACAGATTTATCTGTCACAGACACTCTCAGAGAGAGGGGCTTATTTATTAGGGATTGTAATGCTGAGTCCTTTAACTTGATTTTGGAATAAGAAGTTGGGCCAGAGAGATAGTTGGAAGAGATAGAGGCCAAGTAACTAGACATATGAGGCCTCTAGTAAAGCAGATTTTGCTGGTGCTTCCAGAAACAGAGATGGTTTAATTGTCTTGCCCTGGGTTCCTATTTGGTCAGTCTCTTTCTCTTCGGTGTATGCCTTCAAGTACTGATAAACTGCAGCTGATCATGTACTCTGGGAGGAGTCTGAGGCCAAGGGTATTGTTACACACTTTTTTTGTATATTCAGTGCTCCCCACATAGTGCATGGTAGTTGTAAGAGCCTAAGCAAATACTGAAGAGATGACCAGCATTTCTCCATTCATTCTTCAAAAATAACATGTACTGAGTACCTCCTATGTGTCATGCAATGGAGATAAAGACGTTAAGCAACACAATGTCATTGTCCTCTTAGAGCCAACCAGAGATAGTGAGGCTCATTTCCTTTTAAAATTGACTTCATGCAGGGTTCGATGGCTCAGCCTATAACCCCAGTATTTTGGAAGACTGAGGTGAGTGGATTTCCTGAACCTGAGGATTCAAGACCAGCCCAGGCAACTTGGCGAGACCTCGTCCCTACAATAAATAAAAATAATAAAAAATTAGCCAGGCAAGAGCATGTGCTTGTATTCTGGCTATTTGGAAGGCTGAGGCAGAAGAATTGCCAGGGCCCAGCATGTTGACGCTGGGGTGGCCATGAACATGCCACTGCACTCCAGCCTGGGCAACGGAGTGAGACTCCAACTCAAAAAAAAAAAAAAATTCTCCAAGACAATCCTAGACTCATACCACTTCAAGAAAACTTAACGTGTGGTGAGAACTTTCTATGTGCCAAACATTTGACACATGATGTCTCAATACTGGAAATGAATATAAGTTCTTTTTCTAGCTTTATAGATAAATGAATGGAGGCTCAAAGAGATGACATGATTTTCTCCTGGGCACTGAACTACAACAGTTGGAGCGAGAGTCTACACGAAGACCAATGTCTGGTTTTTCTCCACTGTTGTCATCACATCAAAGAAATAATGAAGTAAGAGTATGAGTCTAAAATGAGGCCTGACTGTGTTTTGGCTTAAGCTCTTACTGGTTTTGTGACCTTGGAATAAATTGTTGTATCTTACAGTGTATTGATTTTCTCATCTGTAGAAAAAGGGATAAAATTCCCTGCCCTTCCTATTTCACAGGTTAGTGTGAGTCTCAGAGGAAATAACATACATAAAAGTTCTTCGCAAATGTAAGCTATTATTATATAGTCCAGTCTCCACTAATACATGAACCTTCTCCACAGTTGGTCTTAATGTATCTGTCATTTATATTTTTAAAAAATGACATTGACAAAGTTATATCACCCCATGAAAACTTGTAACTCAGAGAACAGATATATAAGCTATGAATTCACTAGTTTGTTTTAATTATTACTGGACATACCTCAAAAGGAAAACTTGTTTTATTGCTAAGCAGGCAAGCATGTTGTGAGTTGAACATCTAAAAACATTAGTGAAAAAGATAATAATGATATTCTACTTGATTTTTTCTATAACCTAATGAAAAGTAGCATTGATAAAAAGAGGGGAAACTGAGAACTCAGTTTCTGAGAAGGAAATTGTATTATTATAATGATGTAAAAAGTTTTATCTAGTGTTTTCCCTTGGGGGAAACTTTAGAGGACCAAGGTTGGGATGATGGAATTAATCAACTTGCTCAGTGTCTTTGGAGCAGTCATTTCACCTCTCTGGAATTCAACTTGCCTTGTTTTACAAAATGGTCATCATAATACACAGATGTCTTTTTCTGACTCTTGTAATTTTTTCATGAAAAATTGACACCATAAAGATCAGTAAAGATATAGTAAACTAAAGATACAGTAAGCAGCACTGCTTGATTGCTATGAGTTTATCCTAAACTATGGGTCTCTTTGAGATGGAAATCCGAGATTAATTCAAACATGAAAATGTCTCATGCAAGAGATTGGCAGATGTTACACCCCAAGGTGACATGGAGTTGGAACATGTAGCATAAAATTGAAGCCAGGGAAGTATTCCCTCCTCCCACCGGTTGACTTTCTTTCAAAATATCAATTTTGTAATTGGTATTCTAGAGAATTTTCACCAAAAACGAAAGAGAGACAGACAGAGAGAGTGTGTGTGTACAAGAGAGAAAGAGGAAAGTTTGATCATTTGTCCCAGAAGCTAAGTTCTTCTAGAGCCATGTTAGTGTACGAAGCAAGACCTGTATAAGAAGAGTCAATGTCTGTAAACTTTAAATGCAAAGTGGCCATTTGTATAAGTGAGCATAGGTAAATCCAAGTTTTGAACTCTGAATCAGATTAGCAGCTCCTTGTACCTTAACGAGAAATGGTTTCTATAGAAGTGGTTACAGGATGAAGCTTCACGGCATAGGAAGAAGGGAAAAAAAAGTTACTTCTTTGTAGGGTTATGACTATATAGCATAGTTGGTCAGATACTTTGGTTGGATCTACAGTGACAAAAGCATGGTTTCCCATGCTGTGTTCCATAAAATATGAGTTTACCAAGATACCATAGACGTTGCTAGAAAGAAATACCTGAGGAAAATGTGTTTGGAAAACATCAAGTTGAACAGTTTACCAGGTCTCTTTATTGCATAACTTTTCAGAACCCTTGATATACTAGTATGCATCATGAGTCTCTAAGAGGGGTATAATATGCAGATATTAATTTTCACACATAGTTAACTGAATAAGTAATTTATAATATGGAGTATGCCGGGCTTGGTGGCTCAGCCTGTAATCTCGCGCCTTTGGGAGGCTGAGGTGAGTGGATTGCCTGAACCCGTGGGTTCAAGACCCGCCTGGGCAGGTGAGACCTCATCTCTACAATACATCAAAAAAATTAGCTGGGCGTAGTAGCGCGCACCTGTAGTTCCAGTTCCTTGGAAGGCTGAGGTGGAAGGATCACTGGAGCCCAGCAGGTTGAGGCTGCAGTGGCCGGGAGCAGCCACTGCACTCCAGTCTGGGCGACAGAGTGAGACTCCAACTCAAAAAAAAATAAAAATAAAAATAAATAATATGGAGTATTTCTGTGAATGCATGTTATAACAAATAAACTTCAGAAGATGCCAGTATAAAAGATCAACTTCTAAGATAGATGTGCTTTCTTCACTGCCAGCACTGATATCTAGATGGTTAATATCTCATTCTTAAAGTTTCTTGGTTAGTTGACTCTCCTGGGCATTTCTTCTCACATTTCACTGGCCAGAGCTCAGTCACATTATCCTACTCGAGCACAAAGAGAACTTAGAAATATGGGCTTTCTCCCACATTTCTAGGAGTAAAATGAAGTATATATACGATTATCTCATGCATACTAGTCACTTTAAAACATCCTACGCTCTGTGCTCAAAATTACCTGACATGATTCATCTCAATACATTGTATGCTTTGTCAATCTCTTTGTGTCCCTTGTATTATGACATTGTTAAAAGTGTACATTTTTTCTTTCTTCCTTAATTTTTTTCTCCCTATGTCTGAGAGGAAGTCACAACCATTCTAAAATGCCCTATTAGGATGTTACATCACTTCTACCTATGTATTCTATCTGGTCATCCTATCATATTTGTTACAACAGGAAGTCACTTATTTCCTATATGACAATTTTTATCTCTGTATTATATGACAGATACTAATTAGAATTTAGTAGAGACTCTTAACTCCCTTCATATGAAAGTTTTGGAGAAGGATATGATATGATATAGAAGGATGAACCAAGTCTTAAAAATAAGACAGACCTAAGTTTAAATACTGGTTTTATCACTTACTAGATATATTACCTTGGGCAGGTACCATTACCTCTCTGCGTTGTTTTACTTAAAATTCAGGGATTTTAAACATCAGGTTGTTGGAAGGTTCAAATGACATAATATACAAAGGCCTTTAACACAATGTGCCTTTCACATAGGAAGTAAACAATGAATGCTTATTGTTATCATTGTATTCATTGTTGTAATTTCTTGGAGTCAGACAGACCTGGTGTGCAATCCTGACCCTGTCACTTATTAGAAGTCCGACTTGGAAAAAAAATATTTTCCACTTCTGAGTCTCAGCTTCTTCATTTGTAAAACAAGGTATAACTTTTCCTTCCTGAGTATGTAACAAGAAAAGTGCCTATCATAATATATTACAATGTCTAGCACATAGCAGAGTATTAATGAATTTATTAATTAAGTATTAATGAATTTATTACAAAACACTGCTACTCCCAATATAAGGCATAATAACATCTATTCATTTAATGCTTTATCTAGAAAGGAAAAAAAAGCAGCCTCCTCTATAGCTTGCTTTTGTGCCTGAAGATCTATATCCCCTCAGTTCTTCAGCAATATTTCTCTTAGTCTTCAGAGCTGTAATCTAAGTCCAGCTCTTCTTTTCTGATGTGAACTTGGTTACCTTCCTACTTATACTATCCTCTTAGGCACTTGAAGACTGTTAAATCAGTCCCTCATCTTTCTCCCCTCCACACTGAATTCCTTTAGTCACTCATCCCAGTTTCCCATTTCCAGCTCTTTAATCATTTTCTATTGCACTGGCCTTTCATTTTTGAACAGTGCAGAGTCATAGGAGAACACAAAACGTCCTGCAGTAATATGTGGAAATAGCATGAACTTACAGGACAGACTAACCATTAAAGGATAGTGTTCACATATTCGAACAATTAGAAATAATCAACCCCACAACATTTCTCTTCACTCCCTAGTACCAGTACAACTCCCATTATCATCTTCAGAGTCAATAGAAGGTATCATTTTACAGGGAATCTTTCCTCTATGTATAAAAAACATTTAGCCCTTTTTGTCTTTATGTTGTGCTCATTCAAACCAATGTTAAGTTCTTAGTATATGCCAACTGTTCTATAGACAGAAAGCATTCAGGATAAAGTCCTGTTCCTGTGAATACAAAATAAGCAGCTAATTATGTATAATCATATATGGCTACTGATATTGATATTAAAGAAAATAGGGTGGGGCATGGTGGCTCATGCTTATAATACCAGCACCTTGGGAGATCAAGGTGCAAGAATTGTCTGATCTCTCAACAGCCTGGATAACTAAGACCATGTCTCTACAATTTTTTTTTTTTAATTAGCTAGTGTGGTGTCATATTCCTGTTCCTCCTGAGGCCGGAGGAATGCTTGAATCCAGGAGTTCAGGGCTGTGGTGGGCTATGATCCTGCCACTGCACTTCAACCTGGGTGACAGAGAGAGACCCTGTCTCTAAATGTAATTCTGAAGCATACATTCAATGAATAATGATCAGGTCAAGGTAAGTGAAATATTCATTCCCTTGAATAGCTATCATTTCTTTGTATCCAAACATTCTGAATTTTCTTTTCTAGCTATTTAAAAAAAAATACAACAAATTGTTAACTATAGTCCCCCTACTTTGCTATCGAACACTAAAATTTATTCCTTCTATCTAACTGTACTTTTGTAACTATTAACCAACTTCTCTTCATCCCTCTTCCCAACCTCTGGTAACCACTATTCTATTCTCTACCTCCATGATATCTACTTTTTTAGCTTCAACACATCAGTGAAAACACATCTTATTTCTCTTTTTGTTCCCAGCTTATTTCACCTAACATAATCTCCAGTTCCACCAGGATTTTATTGTTTTATGTCTAAATAATATTCCAACGTCTATATATACTACATTTTCTTTATCCATTCATCCATCAATGGGAACTTAGGTTAATTCCACATCTTAGCTCTTATGAATTGCGGGGGTCCCGCCCCGCAAGGGTCGTGAGATTTCCTGAAGGAGAGACGGATAGGCAAAAGACGAAAACAATATACTCGGACACCTGCTTTGAACAGATGACAATTTAATGTTAGCTAAGGGAAGCTTTTATACCATTTGTAAAGGGGCAAGACAAAGAAAATTCCTTCACGTACATATCCTCTACAAGTTACCACCATCTAGTGATCTTAGCAATAAACAAGCCAAGAACCCTGTAAACATTCAGATAATGAGTCTTATTCATAAGGCCAAAGATGATAGTTTTAGTCCAAAGTCCCAAATTACAGTCCTTGAACTGTCTCCAGAAAGTTTAGCAGTAGTCCTTCTGGGGCTTTATGGCCTTCAGAGTTCTGTAATCGCCTTTCTTATCCAGGTGTCTTCGTTACTTTTCTCTTATCCTGCAGTGCTTGTTTCTAAAGAAAACTCAAAAGAAGCTTTTAGTAATGTTTCCCAGGCCCCCAAGGTTGCTTTCTGTCTTTAGCTAAGTTATCATAAAAGTGTCTAATTAGTATATTATGAGTTCAGTGAAAACCCACTCTATAAATGTCAACTTAGAGTTTTAACTATTGAATTAAGTAAAAACCTTAACAATTAATCTTTATCCTAAGTCAGTGAAAACAGTGTTATAAATCACCCACATAACTCCTATATAAGTGTTAGAACATAATGAATTCATAATGAACTTACTATAAACTTGTGCTTCTAAAAAACCTTATGTCTAAACACTAAACTACATGATTCTAAATCAAATAAGGAGTGAGTATACTTATACCATTTATTACTTAAGCAATATCTAGTAACTTATAACCAAGTGAAAGAAAGCATTCTTGGTGTGCTTCAGAGTTTAATCCTTGCAGATGTTAGAAAAGGCCAAGCGGCATAGTGGGAAAATGGAAAAATGAACCATGACATTCTCAGGTTAGCTGTGAGTACTTCGCATAAACATGCCATTTTCTTCTTCCACGACTGCACAGAATTTCTTCAGCCGTACCAACAGCAAGGATGGAAGATAGAAGGGCCTCAGCTGCCCGGACTCGCTTTGCGGCCGGGGGTCCTCAGCGCACCTGGACTTTGTCAATCAGGTGGGCCTCCAAGGCTGGCTCCCAACAATGAATAGCACTGCAATAAAAAAGGGGATGTAATATCTCTTTGACATACTGATTTCCTTTCCTTTGGATATATACCTAGCAGTAAGATTACTGGATCATACAGTAGTTCCATTATTAGTCATCTGAGGAAACTTCATTTCTAAATTATTTTCCATACTATTTTCATACTGTTTTCCATGATTACTGTATTAATATACATTCCCATCAATAGTGTATGAAAGTTATTTTTTTCTCCACTAAGCCGCATTAGTTTGTGGTGGTGTTGTTGTTGTTATTTTGGTAGTAGTCATTTTAACTAGAAGAAGATAATATATCATTGTGATTTTGATTAGCATTTTCTTGATGATTAGAGATGCTGGGAACTTTTTCATATGCCTACTGGCCATTTGTATGTCTTCTTTTGAGAAATGTCTATTCAGATCTTTTGCCTATTATTTATTAATATGTTTGTTTATTTATTTATTTTAAAGATGTGGGATACAATTCAGGGTTAGGTATACACATGTTCATTATGCCATTTGCCTATTTTTAATCATGTTAGTTTTAACTGTTGAGTTTCTCATATATTCTGGTTATTAATTACTTGTTGGATGGATAGTTTATGAACATTTTCTTCCATTTCATAGGTTCTCTCTTCACTTTGCTGATTGTGCCATTTGATATGAACAAGGCTTTGATCTTTCATTGTCAATAGCTTAGAAGCCTTAACTTCCCCCCTCAAAAAAATCTTTACCCAGAGCAGTGTTGTAAAGCATTTCTTTAATGTTTTCTTCTACTATTTTTTTAGTTTCTGCTAAACTTAGTTTTAGTAAAAAGAGTGTCCTTTCTCCAATATATGCCATTGCTGCCATTGTCAAAAATGAATTGACTGTAAATGTCCATATTTATTTGAGTCTTCCATTCTTTTCCATTTGTCTATGTTTCTGTTTTTATGCCAGTACCATACTGCTTTTATTACTATAGTATTGTAGTATATTTTGAAGTCAAGTAGGATGATCCTTCCAGCCTTGCTTTTTATGCTTAGAATTACTTTAACTATTCGGAATCTTTTTTGGTTTCATAAAATGATTATTAAGTTTTTTTTTCTTCTGTAAATATTATAACTGGTATTTTGTAGGGATTGCATTTAATCTATAGATCACTTTGAGTAGTCTGGACATTTTATTTTATTTTTCATGTTAAAGACGTGGGGTACAATTAAGGGTAAGGTATACAAATAGTCATTGCATGGGTAAAGTTCAGGCCTCACTTAGGTCCCCACTTCACCTGGTTTGAGATCAGGTACCCTTATTGATGAAGTGTGTATCCCCCCATCTCTTGGCAGCTTCCCACTACTATAAATCTCTTTCTAATAGTATTCTGATAATTTTCTAAGTCCATCCAATTTGCTGCAAAGTTCATAATTTTGTCCTTCTTTATGGCTGTGTAATATTCCATTGTGTATATGTGCCACATTTTTTTATCCAGTTCACTTTCAATGGGTAGTATAGCAACATTATTTCTTTCAACTCATGAACATATGATATCTTTCCTTTTTTTTTTTTGCCAATGTTCTATGGCTTTTTATTGTAAAGATCTTTCACGTCTATACTTACATTTATTTCTAGGTATATTTTGTTGCTACTATAAATGAGATTGCTTTCTTGAATTATTTCTCAGATAGTTCACTGTTACTGTGTAGATATGCTACTGATTTTTTATGTTGATTTTGTACCCTGAAACTTTAATAACTGACTTCATTTATCAGTTCTAACAGTTTTTTGGTGGAGTCCTTAGGTTTTCCTAAATATAAGACCTTGTCATCTACAAATAAGAATAATTTGATTTCTTTCTAGTTTGGACGTCCTTTATTTATTTCTCAGATCTAATTTCTTGGGTTAGTACTTCCACTACTATTCTGAACAAAAGTAGAGGAAACGGGCATCTTTGTTTTTTCTAGATTTTAAAGGAAAGATTTTCATTGTTTCTATACAGTATGATGTTAGCTATGAATTTGTCACATATGGCTTTGATTGTTTTGACCTATGTTCCTTCTATACCCAATTTGTTGAGAATTTTTATCATAAAGCAATGCTGAATTTTCCTGAATCCTTAAAACTTTGAAGCCCCAGTTTCTTCATCAATAAAATCAGCATAATAATAGTTATTTTCTCACAGGGTTTTAAAATTTAAATTAACATTAAATACAACAGTGTATGTAAGATATTTAACTCATAGTAGATTCAGAATAAAGAGTATTCTCTATATTAAGAATTCAAGGAAAACAGTTAATTTGTTAAGTACCAAGCATTATGTTGGACATCATGGAGACTAGGAAGAGAATAAAGGCAGGATCACTACTCTCAAAGAGTTAACACCCATTAGAGGAAAAATAAAATGCCTACATAAAAACATAACAATAATAAAAACCAAAGAGCAAGATTTCCTGTCAAATGAATGTATTAGATGAAAGATCACAAATGAGACTTTGTTTTAAAAATTAACTCTAATATATTGGTATTGGCTTCCCGGAAAGGCATACTAGAAAGTATTTTGAGGGCAATAACAGAATGAGTAGAAAAGAAAATGTCATTACTGATTAACAATGTCTGCCAAGGAAGCAGAGGAGAGACTGTCCATCAGAGAGTGTTTTAGAAAGCATGTTAGTAAAAAGAATGAAATGTATTTTCAACTATTTTTATGAGACCTATATTTTACTAATGTCACTCACTATATGGCATGGATATTGCTATTCTCATTACAACTGAAATTGAAATTCAGAGAGGTTAAGTAATCTGTACAGCTCACACAGCTAGAAGCGTGGCTTGGAATAAATCTAAAATCAATACTGATTTAAGCACACATTATAGTTCTGCACTATCTGACAAGAGTGTTATAGCAAAAACTGAGTAGATATTAGTCCCTTTCAATTATGGTTTAGTGTTTAGTTTATATTCACAAAAATAGGACTTCGTCCAGAATGTTATCTGCCTATAAAATCTTCCTGGCATACAGGAATTACCTAATATCTAATCAAGTATAACATCTAGACATAAATAGCTAAACGTTTTTTATGCATAAAGAAAGAGATACCTGTAAAATATCTCCTGGTGTTGGATCTTACCAGCTCCTTTTATTTTTATGGACCCACGAGAAGCCTACATTTTTGGCTTCTATTGCAGTAAGGTTGGGGCCATGGGGCTAGATCTAGATAATAACATGGGGGAAAATATGTCTGCCCCTCTCAGTAGTGGCGTCTATAATCTTTTTTGAGATTCTTGGCCCATGCATTATTCTTTTGTTTTCTGTTTCTGTTTTGTTTTCTTCACCTAGACTGTTATAGAGAATTTAGCAGAAAACATCAAGAAGACCCGAAGAGACAGTGGAAATATAAGAGGTTTGGAGATTTAAAGTCTGCATTCTTCATGGAGAGGAGTTTTCCTAGAGAAAAGTCTAGTCCGTATAAGTCTGTGACGTGAGAGAGAATACATATTTGTTAAGTTGTTAGTGAGATTTTTGTTGTGTCTTAGAACAGACAACATTACTCACTTGACTGATAGAGGTCATTAAAAGTATTCAGTGAAGATTTGAGATTTCCATAGGGCCATAATGATATGCAGGTGGGTCTTCCAGACAGAGGATTCATTTCTGGAGAAGAACATTTTATACAAAGTATTCAGGGGTCTTAGGTTGGAAATGTAGATAGCGGTTCAGATTGGAACTCCAGTTTTCTTGTGGTTTCCAGGTTGGCAGTAAAAAGTAACTTGGAGTTTCAGTTATACAGTACTGTGTAACAAAATAACTAAAATGACATGGAACATCTACATGTTTATTAATATTATATAATTTGTATGTCAGATATTTGGCCAGGACACAGTTGAGTTTTCTCTTCCATATAGCATCGAAAAGGTCCCTTGGCTGTATTTGGTTGTCAGATGGTCTATTTTGGAAGACTTAAGGTGGCTTCACTACTATATTAATTATAACTGTGGGTTCAGCTGATACTGTTAATTTGGATACGGATATATAACCTCTCTAAGATCAGAACTCCTATAGCCAGTTATCATAAAGACTAGTCCTGGAATTGGCACATCATCCCTTCCTCGATTTTCTATTGTTTGAGCAAATCATCAATGCTATGTGACTCACCTCTTAATGATTTTATACTCTACCTCTTAATGCAACAAGTAGCAAAGAATGTGTACCTGTCTTTAAAGTACTCTATCTGGGATCTGTGGACTCAGGTCCTAGGGGCAGGGACCTGGCTATAGGCATCTCTGCTTCCTTGGTACAAACCATTTAACATACTGCCTGAGGTTCAATCAGCAAGTTACCACAAACTGGTAGAATCACAATCACTCTCTAAGCACACATCAAAAGACATGGAAAGGGAACTGAATTTTACAGAATGCCAACTCTAGCTTCAAAACCTTAATGTATTATCAAAGCAACTCTATTTAGTGATGTAGGTTTTATTCTTCTTATGTATTACCAAAGAGACAATCAAAGTTCAGTGAAAAAAAAAATTTAAATGTTAATCATGGCCACAACACTACTCTTTCCACTACAGTATGCTTCCTTCCACATGGGCAGCTTAAATGTCACTTGATCAGAACATGTACTCAGTGGTCAAATACTTGAATTCTACCTTGCCCCTTTATGCTGACAAAAACGGGATCAAAGCCTCTAATTTTTCTGTGACTATTTATCTCATCAGAACCAGAGGAAATTTCTGTCTGCCTTCCCCACCATGGGATTGTGATGAATTGCTAATAAAAATGAACCCTAAACTCCTTGCAAATATAAATGCTAAATAATAATAAGATGAAAAATGAGGGCAATAATATTGCTTCACAAGATGTTTAAGAGCTGGGGATGAAAGGCCTTGTAAGAACTGCTATTATCTCTGCATATTCAAGTCCCCATTCTTCCTCTTCTGTTTTATCCTCTGGTTTTGAAATGCTTGATTAAGGTTCTTTTACAGTTTATTTTACTTTGTCTAATTTTTTTTCTACTTTGAAAAATACTTCACTATATCACCAGAGACAATTTACCCTTTTGTTTCATTTGAAGAAAAAGCAATGCAGGCTTACTTCAAAGAAAAACTGATCAAAATCCAATAGGGATCTGGTAATGAAGAAACCCCACTTTGTTTTCAAGCAGGGATATGAAATTATGCTATAAATTGTACAAGGCATGGGGGCTGAGAAGCTGGAGATGAATGCAATATTGGTCCTATGGCTGGTGTTTCAAGCTACAACTCAAAGATTCATGAAGCCAGATAATTTTAAAGTGGAAAAAAAAAACTTACAGAAGATTTAATACAACACCCTACTCCACCCAGGAATCATTTCTGCAATGATTCATATTATTTTTTTAATTTAAATTTTATTTTAGAATTGTTGGGTACATGTGAGGATCTGCTACATAAGCAAATTGGGTGCAGGTGAAGTCTGAGCTTCTAGCAAGCCCTTTCTCCACTAGTAGTGGACATAGTACCCAGTGGGTGATTGTTGTGTTCCATATCCACTATCAGTGTCAAGCATCAGTTGTTCTTGCCTTTGTGTTCATGTGCCATATGTTTAGGACTTGCTTATCTATGAGAACATGTGGTATTCAATTTTTTGTTTCTGTGATAGTTCACTTTGAATGATGGTCTCCAGCTGCATCCATGCTGCTGCAAAGGACATGAATTTGTTCTTCTTTATGACTGCATATTATCCTATCATTTATATGTACTACATTTTTATTCAGTTCACTTTCAATGGACATCAGGGTTGATTCCTTGTTTTGAATAGTGCTGCAATAAAAAAACATACGTGTGCAGGTGTTTTGTTGGTAGAGCAATTTATGTTCCTCTAGGTATATTCTCTAAAGTGGTATTGCTGAACCAAATAGTAGGTCAAGATTTAGTTGTTTGAGAAAATACTACATTGATTTGCACAAGTTGAACTAGCTTACATTCCCACCAACAATGTAGGAGCATTAGTAAACACCTGATTTTTGTTTAGTTTTGTTTTGTTTGATGATAGTCATCCTGACCAGTGTGAGGTAGTATCTCATTGAAGTTTTGATTATATTTATCTGACGGTTAGTGAAGTTGAGTATTTTTTCTTATGTTTGTTAGCTGCTTGAATGTCTTCTTTTGAGAAGTGTCTTTTTATGTTCTTTTTCCACTTTACAAAAAATTTTTTGCCTGTAAATTAATTTGAGTTGCTTGTAGATCCTGAATGTCAGGCCTTTGTCAGATGCACAGCTTGCAGATATTTTTTCCCCATTTTATGGATTGCATCTTTACTCTCTTGTTGATTTTTTTCCTATGCAAAATCTTTTCAGTTTGAGAGGGCCCACCTGTCAGTCTTCGCTTTTGTTGCATTTGCTTTTGAGGACTTGGCTCTAAATTCATTGTCTACTCCAGTGTCCAAGAAGGTGTCCCTTAAGTTTTCTTCTAAGATTTTTATAGTTTGGGGATTCACATTTAAGTCCTTGATCCACTTTGAGTTGAATTTTGTAAATGGGGATAGGTAGGGGTCCAGTTTCATTTTTCTTCATGTAGTTAGCCAGTTTTTCCAAAACCATTTGCTAAATATGATATCTTTACTCCAATGTTTGTTTTATTGGCTTTGGCAAAGATGAATTGGTTGATGGTCTGGTTTTTGTTTGTTATTGTTTTTCCCCTAGATTCTCTGCCCTGTTACTGTAGTAAAGGTTGAAAGTCTGGAAGTACGATGCCTCCAGTCATGTTGTTTTTGCTGAGGAGTGCTTTAGCTATTTGGGCTCTTTGTATGTACATATGAATTTCTGTATTGTCTTTTCTAGGTCTGTGAAAAAATGAGGTTGGTATTTTTATAGGAATTGTGCTGATTTTTGTAGATTGTCTTAGGTTGGATGGACAACTTGACAATATTTATTATTCCAATCCATGAGCATAAGATGTTCTTCCACTTGTTTGTGTCATGCTTGATTTCTTTGAGCAGCAATTTGTAGCTCTCATTTTAAAGGTCTTTATCCTCTTTGGCTAGTTGAGTGCCGAGATGTGTGTGTGTGTGTGTGTGTGTGTGTGTGTGTGTGTGTGTTTCTTGTGAATGGAATCGTGTTTTTAATTTTATTCTCAGTGTGCTTGTTGTTAATGTATAGAAATGCAACTGTTTTCTGTGCATTAGTTTTGTATCCCAAGACTTTACTGAAGTCATTTAACAGTGCAAGGAGGTGTTTGGCAGACTCTCCAGGGTTTTCTAGATAATCATATCATCTGCAAGGAAGGGCAATTTAACTTCCTATATTCTTATTTGGATACTCCTAATTTCTTTCTCTTGCCTGATTGCTCTGGCTAGGACTTCCAATGCTATGTTGAATAGGAAAGTTGAGAGTGGGTATCCTTGTCTTGTTCCAGTTCTTAAGGGGAATGGTTACAACTTCTGCCCATTAAGCATGATTTTGTCTGCATATTTGTTACAGATGGCTCTAATTATTTTGAGGAATGTTCCTTCAAAGCCTAGGGTTTTGAGGTGTTTTTTTGTTTAATATATATATCAAGAAGAGATGTTGTATTTTATTGAAAGCGTTTACTGGGTCTAATGATATAATCATGTGGTTTTTGTTGTTACACCTGTTTATGTGATTGATTATGTTTATTGATTTATGTATGTTGAAGCTGGCTTGCATCCTGGCAATGAAGCCCTGGTCATGATGGATGAGTCTTGAAATGTGGTGTTGATGCAATTTGCTAGACTCTTGTTGAAAATGCTTTCACCTATGTTCATTAGAGAGTTTGGCCCATAATTTTTTTTTTCTTGTTGGGTCTTTGCCATTTTTAAGTGTCAGGATTGGCCTCTTGGAATGAGTCAGGGAGAATTTCTTCCTTCTCAATTGCCTGGTATACTTTCAATAGTATTGGTATCAGCTTTCCCTTGTCCATCTTGTAGAATTCAGCTGTGAAGTCATCTGGCCCAGAGAATTTTTGGTAGGGAGGTTTCTTATTACTTAGTCGATTTCTTGAATTGGTTTTACTTTGTTTAGGGTTTCAATTTCTTCCTGTTTTAATCTTGAGAGGATATGTGATGCCAGAAATTTCTCCATTTCTTCAAGATTTTCTAGTTTCCTTGCATACAGGTGTTTGTATTAATCTATCATAATATTTTGTATTTCTTCATGGTCAGTTTTGACATTGCCTTTTTCAATTTTAATTGTTTTTATTCAATCTCTCTCTCTCTCTCTCTCTCTCTCTCATTTTCTTTTTCTTCTACTTTTTTCTTTCTTTTTTTGTTAATCTGTCATCCTTATTTATTCTTTTAAAAAATCAGCTTTTTGTCTCAATTCTTTGTATGATTTTGTTGCTCTCTACTTCATTCAACTGTGACTTTAATAATTTTCATTTTCCCACTAATTATAGGACTGAAATACTCTTGTCTTTCTGGTTCCTTTAGGTTCAACATTACAATGTTTATTAGAGATTTCTGTTTTCTTGATATGTGCATGCAATTATATAAATGTACCTCTCATCACCTCTTTCATGATATCCCAGTGGTTTTGGTGTGTAGTGTCTTTGGTTGCATTTGTTTCCAAGCATCTTTTTATTTCTGCCTTGATTACTATGTTCTTTAATTGCCATGTATTTGTGTGTTTTGGGGGAGGGGATTCCTGTTGGTGATGATATTTATTCTTATTCCACTGTGGTGTGATAAGATGCTTAATATGATTTTGGGCTTTTGAAATTAGTCTACACTTGAATTATGTCCAAGAATGTGGTTGACTGGAGTATGCTCCATGTGCTGATGATAAGAATGCATATTCTGTGTTTTTTGGTTGCAGTGTTCTTTAGATATGTATTAGGTACAATTGGTTGAACGTCCAGTTAAGTTTATAGATATCCTTGCTAGTGTTCTGCTTCGATGTTCTATTGGTCTAAGGCTGTTAGTAGGATATTAAAGTCTCCAACAAATTGTATGACTGTGTATGTTCTCTCTTAATTTAATTAACAATTATTTTATAAATCTGTGTTCTCTTATGTGGGTGGGTATGTACTCAAGATGAATATTTCTTGTTGTTGGATTGAGCCTTTTATCATTATATAGTGTCCTTCAGTGTCCTTTTTAACTTTTATTTGTTTACAGTTTGTTTGTCTGGTATGGGAATAGCTGCTAATGCTTTTTTGTTTGTTTGCTTTCCGTTTGCCTGGAAAATATCTCTCTAGTCATTTACCTTGAGCCTGTGGGTGTCATTTGCAGTGAGATGGGTTTTCTGAAGACAGCAGAAAGATGAATCATACTTCTTGATCCTGTTCACCACTTTATGCCTTTTGAGGGGGCACATTGAGAACTTTCATGTTTAAGTTAACTATTAATACATGGGGATTTGTTCTTGCCATATTGCTAATAAGAGACTGCTTTGCTTTTTTAGGTTTTGTGCTTGATTTGTATGGTCTATGCACTCTGTGTTTGCTTGTGCTTTTCTGAAGGGTGAAATTGTTCTTTTGATTCTGTGCTTAGAAATTTGTAAGCATCTCCTGAGGAGTTGGTCTGGAGTTGGCATATTCTTTTAGGGATTGGATATCTGGGAAGGATTTTAATTTTCTTTCATTAATGAAGCTTAGCTTGGCAAAGTAAGAAATTATTGGCTACTATTACTTTTCTATAAGAATATTAAAAATAGCCGGGCTCAGTGGTTCAGCCTGTAATCCCGCGCCTTGGGAGGCTGAGGTGAGTGGATTGCCTGAGCCCGCAGGTTCGAGACTCACCTGGGCAACTTGGCGAGACCTCATCTCTACAATAAATAAAAAAATTAGCTTGGTGTGGTAGCGTGCGCCTGTAGTTCCAGCTACTTGGAAGGCTGAGGTGGAAGGATCGCCGGGAGCGGCCACTGCACTCCAGTCTGGGTGACAGAGTGAGACTCCAACTCAAAAAAAAAAAAAAAATATTAAAAATGGGACCCCAGTCCCTTCTATCTTGCCAACTTCTGCTGAGAAGTTTGCTACAATTCTGGTGGGTCTTCCTTGGTAGGTATCTGGCCCTTCTCTCTAGCTGCCTTTAGGATTTTTTCTTTCATACTCACCTTATATAGACGAACTGTCTTGTATCTTGAGGATGGTAGCTTGCAGGAGTTCTCTGGATCTCTTGCATCTGCATGGCCACCTCTCTGGTGAGGCAGAGGAAATTTTCTTGGATGACCTCTTGGAAAACAGGCTTGTTTTAGGGTGTTCTCAGTTTCCTCTTCTTTTTCAGTGATGCCAATCAACTGGAGATTTGGTCTCTTTACATAATCCCAAACCTTTCATAGAGTTTTTCATCCTTCCTAAGCCTTATTTTATTTTGTTTCAGACAGGGTTAGGTCAATAGTTTGGTTTTCAAGCTCTGAGATTTTTTTATCTATCTAGTGGATTATGCTGCTCAGGCTTATCATTATATGTTGAAATTCTGGGAAATAATTCTTCATTTCCAGGAGTTCATATTGGACCTGTCTTATGTTGGCCAACTTAATTTTCATTTCCTGCACTGTTTTAGTTGCCTGGAAAATCTGAGTCCATCTTCTCATGGTTTTCCTTGACTCTCTTTGCCATCCACAGTCTATGTCTGTCACCAGGGCCAGATTATTCAGATGAGTCTAATTGCTTTGGAGCTGGGAAGCCCTTTTGTGGGTGTAGACTTGTTAAGACTCTGGAGATTGTTGATTTTTTTAACTGGTTTTTCCTCGTTGCCAGGGCAGATTTTTCTCCTTTTATCTATTTATTTATTTTTTTAATCAGATAAGGTTGTTCCTGTTGCCTGTCCTCCCTTCTCTGGTCTGCCTTTGTGGAGGCAACAGTGGCAGGAAGGGTGGTATTCTGGGGAGAAACCATCTGAAGCTGCTTCACAGGTGCAGTTGGGCAAAAATGGAATGGTTCAGATTCTCCCCCTACCCTTCACAACAGGCTGCAAAAGGAGCTCCTTCCCAGACTGCTTGTCTGTCAGCAGGGTAGGCAGGTAGCCAGGTGGAGCCCTATGGCTCTACTCTGGCTCAGGTGTTTTGAGGGTGTGGATTGTCTAAGACCACCCCTTTCACCCAGGGTTAGAAAGGATGGAGTGAGGAGTTGTAATTTCTTCCTCAGTCCAAGGCTGGGTGGGGCCACTGCCACCAAAGCCGTGTGCAGTGATGCCCTACCTCCTAGATGCCACCCTGCTCTGTGGGAGGGGCTGTAACCACAATGGTTACCCACTGAGGGCAAGTCTGCAACCCTGCCCCAGGTCCATAAGGACTGCTGGTGTGAAACTTCCCTGAATTTTTCATATTTCTCCCTTCTCAGTTCTAGAGAGAGCATCCTCACAACACAGACCACTCCCCCAACACACACACCCCATGGTGTTTCCCACTGGGGCTCTCTTTGGGAGGACTGGCTGGGATGTGGGAGTACTAAAAACTGGGTTTCCACTTTGAACCTGTCTATGCCTCTGTCTTCACCCAGGGCAGCACTCTGCACCTGACTGTGCAGAAGGGGTTCAGGGGTGGGTTAGGTGGGAGTTCCTGGGCTGTCTCTCCCTTGGTTCAGACTGCAGAGGCCCACTTGCGATACGCAAAGAAGGAAAGCTGTGGTTTTCACTCACCCCTTTTGTCTTCAAAGACACTCTCTTGCTCTTCTGTCAGAGCTACCTCCAGGGAGGTCCAGAACTTGGAAGAGTCTGTCCTATGTAATCCCTGGTGACCATCTGGTAGACCTCAGCTTGAGTTTTCAGGTGGACTCCAAAGCCCTAGGTCTGCTCTTTCTTACAGGCTTATGTGCAGAGAGTTGCAATCATATGATGTCTTCAGTTGGCCTTGGCCCTCTCCCTGAAATGGCTCTTAAATAATCCCTGAGACCTGGAGCTCTCTCCTGAGCATCTACCTATACTTATTTAAGGCAGATCAAGGAGAAATGTCCTATCTTACCTTGATCTGAAAGTACATTTTCTTTTCTTAAAAAAACTATAGTTCTTGGTTGTCTTTTCATAAACTTTATGGAGCAAATTCCCTTCTTTTTTTCAGAGAAACAGAAGATGAGGTTGTTTTGCATGTGCTAACACCCACATCTCCTTTAACTGTTCCTTGAATGATTTTTGATAAGATTAATTTAGTCTCCTGGGAGTCTATAAGAGGACAGGAGAAAGTAATTAAAGAGAAATATAGATGGAAAGAAATTTGATTTTCTGACCAAAGCTGATAAACAGCTTAGTGGGTGGAGAATAGCTAAGAGGTTGGAGAGCTGTTTCTAAGCAGCAGTCCTGACTTCTTCCCCAGGAGGGAAGAGAGAGGAAGGTAGGCACAATGACACTGTGTGAAGGCCTCTAAGATTGTTACCCAGATCATGTAGGCTGAAGGTCACTATGCCAGAGTACAGAAGGGGTGATTAATACAACTTTGCAGGAGGAAGAAGGCGGTGATTGCTTAATTATGTGGGTGGATACAGATTAGTAGAATAATAGGGAGGGAGGGAATAGGTTAGAATTGTAGCTTTTTAAGAAGTTCAGATTGAAGGATGAAGTAAGGAAGTAGGAGAAGGTTAAGGGAGAGGAAGGAAGAGCAAAGACAGGAAAGAACTTTATGGGAAGCCTGGAAATTAAGTTCATTACTCAAAAGCACGTGTGTGTGTGTGTGTGTTTTCTGTCACAGTTTCCAGGGAAATCTTCCCTCCACTCTTTGTACTTTCTTTATTGGATGTCATTTAACTAAGTTTATGTGGGTTATCTTTTTTCATATATATTTATATGCCAATTCTGCTTTTCTTTCACAGCTATCTAATTTAGCCAGTAGTCCTCAAGTCTTCAAGAAAAGTATGCAGCATGCTGGGTAATATGTTCTTCCAGGGGTGTGATGGCAAATGTTTATCATCTGATTCTCCAAGAGAAAAAGGCATTGACAGGCATTGGCCAATTTCTGTGGTATAAATACTCCTACTGTGGGTCGCTGCGAGCTACGAACAAGATACCACTATACACAGACATCGGAAGACAAGCACAAGCACACGATTATGTAGTATTTCCACATAAATACAGAAATAGACATAATGCATAAACATAGTTGATAGCAAAATGCAGAAAAAATAATTAGCAAGTAATGAGTTTTGAGAATTTATTAACTTTATTTTAAATATAATCTATTTAGTTGAAAATACGTATAATTTAATTCTTACTAATGGTTCAGTTTAACAACTGGCACACAAAATTCCTGAAAATTTATGAATCTTTCTGTGAACTGATATAGACTGTCTCTAGTACACCAACAGGCCCTTGTCTCCTTTATCATCAATAGTGAGGATGCGTATTGCTTCACTAAGTTGGGAGTAAAAAAAGAGAGTTGGTATGGTTTGGAGAAACTTGCAGGTAGGGGAGACTAAAAATATAAGTGGAGAGAATCAATTGATTTTAACTCAGAAGTTTGAATATATATATGACATGTACTATAAAAACATAATGCATATTATAATTAGTATTCACATTGCGTTAGCCTATATATTAGTATATATACTATACACATTAGTGCATATACACTAAC
The DNA here is from genome assembly GCF_000164805.1 of Carlito syrichta. Lineage (NCBI taxonomy): Eukaryota > Metazoa > Chordata > Mammalia > Primates > Tarsiidae > Carlito > Carlito syrichta. The sequence continues at coordinate 35,646 of NW_007232319.1, forward strand.
ATATATTACCTATCGATATACTATTCTAGTATGTTTACATATGTTACTATAGATATACTAATACACAGTTTTCTTAAATATATATAGATATATGTATATGTAAGTATACATATGTTAGTCTATGAATGAGTAGACAAATTGCAAATTATTATGATATACTCATAAAATATATCCTCTAGGACTGAGACTTCCACAACACTTGGGCAAGCTAAAGCATTTCTTTGTATATTTCAGGATCTATTATTATTATTATTATTTTGTTATATGAATCAGATCATGAGTGTTTCTAAGGTTCTAAAAAGAAAAACACTTTGGTCAGGTGCAGTGGCTCAAGCCTGTAATCCCAGCACTTTGGGAGGCCAAGGTGAGAGGATTGCCTGAGCCCACAGATTGTAGGAAAAAAAAATTAGCCAGGTGTGGTAACCCATGCCTGTAGTTCTGACTACTTAGAAGGCTGAGGCAGAAGGTTCACCTGAGCCCAGCATGTCAATGCTGGGGTGGCTGTGAGCGTGATATTGCACTCCAGTCTAGGCGACGGAGTGAGACTCCAAATCAGGAAAAAAAGAAAAGAAAAGAAAAACATTTCATGAGTTCTACATAGAATGAGACATTTTGGGTTTTGAAGAAGATTTGAGAGATACTGAAAAAACTTAGAGTTTAAAAGAGAAACTTTGGTAACCATAAATATATGTTACATGTGATAATTTGATGAACCCATGGAATGTTGAGATTTATAGAAAAATTTAAGTCTGACTATAATTTTATACTGTTTAAATAATAATTTTTGATCACCTGGACAGATAAATCTTAATGTAGAAAAAAGTAAAAAATTAAGCTTTTCTAATCAAATTAATTAGCCGTATCAACAGGATTATATGACTATTTAGACTAAGAGATGAGTAGTCTTAAGAATGCTGAAGAAATTTAGATGAGCCCAATTTCATGCTGACAATTTCTAGGCTAATTGCAAATATTTCTTATCTAATCAGTGAAGACTTAATGACCTCTCCTAGGCAACAGTTGGTTAGTCTACATATAGATTATATATCAATTTGATAATAATTAAGAGTATGGAGAGAAGCATTTTAATCTTCACTAAGTTGGTGACTTTACTGTAATTGTAAGGTGGTGTATGTGTGTATGTGTCTAAGAGAAAAACAGTGAGATCAAACACACACACATATATATTATTTATATGCAGATTTAGTTCTAAAATGGAAATCACTTTTTATATTTGTAACATATGAACAAAATCTCACTTTTTCTTTTTAACATTTTCATATATTAACCTTGGCATTATTTAAATCATGAGTAATTTAGACAGCTATACATGATAGGTATATACATCTATCTACATTATATGATAGAACTAAAATTTATTGTTACTCCATGCTGGGCTTATCTGAACACTTTACAGTGATGAAAGTGTTATAAACACTTTATAAATAAAATGAAATTGATTTTTCAAAATTTCTTGATAAAAAAATAATAATTATTATCCCCATTTTACCTTTGTAGAAATTGAGTCACAGAGGCTAAGTGATTTGCCAAAAGTCACAGAGCAGTTAATTGCAAAACCTTGTAATAGTTCTCTGAAATTCATGTTATTTACCTGGACATTTCTCAACTTTCTTAACTGGAATATTATCAATACCACTAGTAATATTTGGTAACAAAAAATACTCTATTTGTTTCCTTGCATTCAAAACTTCATTAATTGTCAGAAGTTAGAAAAGTGGACAACTTGGTGAGACTTTGTCTCCACAATAAATCATAAAATAAGTTGGGCATGAAGTTCTAGCTACTTGGAAGGCTGAGCTACTTGGAAGTTCTAGCTACTTGGAAGGCTGAAGCGGAAGGATTCCTTGAGCCCAGCAGGTTGAGGCTGCGATGTCCATGAGCATGCCACTGCACTCCAGCCTGGGCAACAGAGTGAAATTACGACTAAATAAATAAATAAATAAAATCAAAGAAAAGTGAACCGCACAATGTAAATGTGTCTGCCTCCTAAATCCTCATGTCAGTTTATTGCCACCTCTAAGAAACATCCATGGATACCTGCCTTGGCCTTTTGTTATCATTCCCATATCACTCCTTCTCTCCAGTTCTTTCCATTCATTTTGCAAATGGCCTCAGACTTAGTCTCAACTATGACTGTCCCTATTTACCCATTCTATTTATTTTTATTTGCCTCTTTTAGATTTTAGCATTTTACATCACTATTGCAAGTTTATCACAGGCATTTGGCATTTTTAAAATCTTGCTGAAAATTCACACTTCTGAACCTTACTTTGCCTACCTCATTTGGCAATTATACTGTATCATAAGCTTTTTATTCATTGGCTAGTACATTTTTAACAACATAAACTTAATTCCAACTGTGTGCCAGACAGAATGTAGAACACCTGGGATGCAGGGATTAAAAATAAAAATAGAACATTCTTAGCCTCAAGGAGTGACTCTCTAACTTGACTGTGTGTGTGTGTGTGTGTGTGTGTGTTGTGTGTGTGTGTGTGTGTGTGTAGACACACAGAATTACGGAATTATTATTTTGAGGGTGGGACCCTTGTAGTATAGGCTTACCCCTCTAAGTAAGTGTTCCGGGAATGCTAGTGGCACTAGTGTACCAGCTAGTGTTATTGTGAGAAGCTACATTTGCCTTCAGTGATTTTTTTTTTTAGAGTCTTTCAGTGAGTTTGCCCATTTCATGATACCCATTTCAATACATACATACTGCACAGACTACACTCCTTACCAACTAAATCAGAAACTCTGAGTATGAGACCAAGGTCATAGTTTTGTTTTGCTTTGTTTTAACTTCTTAGGTTATTCTAATGTGCAGCCTAGTTGGAGAACTACAATATTAGAGGACAAAAGAATAGGTAGAGATTATTAATAATAGAAATGTACACAAAATGCTGAGGTAGCAGAGGCAAAATAATGATGTACTCTACTTTTGGAAAGGGCCTCAGTGGGTTTCTGGGGAGAGAGTCTAGGTTTGATTTCATGAAGAAGAAAGGGAGAACATTGCAAGAACCCTAAGCATATCCATGTTGCCTGAAAATAAAGTACTAAATAAAAAGTGTCAGTAGAGGATATTAAAGAGACACCCAAGTAAACAGATCATGAAAGTGCACCCACGCTATTTTAAGAAGCTTATACTTGTGTTCTGGTTAATAGGTTAGACTTTTAAAAATATCAGAAAGAAGATCCAACCATATTCACCTACATCTGGGGTGATGTAATTAATAAATGAAAAGAGACTAGTAAAGAATTGAGAGACCAGTTAGGAGGTATTTGCAGTATTCCAATGAGAGTTGAAGGTAGTCTGTATGAGGGTAGTGGTAGTGAAGGTGAACAAAAGAGAAAGAATTCAGAATTTATTTTGAAAGAGATGCTATTCTTACAGATGGATTAATAATGGATTAGATATAAGTGATGAGATAAAAGGATAGATAGAAATAGAGAGTTAAAGAGAAAGAGAGAGAAAGAAACAGAGAGATAGAGAAAAGAAAATAAGAATCACAGAATATTCTATTTTTCTGGCTTGAGAATTCCAAAAGAAGAAGGCTGAAAACAGCACTGAGATACCACTTAACTCCAGTCAGGATGCCCATAATTAATAACTCAAAAAAAACCAGATCCTGAAGAGGATATGGAGAAAAGTAAACACTTTTACACTTTGGTGGGAGTATAAATTAGAACAACTTCTGTGAAAAACAGTGTGGCGATTTCTAAAAGATCTAAGAATTGACCTTCCATATGACCCGGCAATCCCCCTTCTGGGAATATACCTGGAGGAACTCAGATCATTCTACAAAAAAGATATTTGTGTGTGCATGTTTATTGCAGTACTGTTCACAATAGCAAAAACATGGACCCAACTGTGCTGCCCATAGAAAGTGGACTGTATAAAAAATGTGGTACATATACCCAATGAACTATTACACAGTCTTTAAAAAGGACAAAATTATGAACTTCGCAGCAACTTGGATGGATTTAGAATCTATCATACTCAGTGATCTATCACAGAAACAAATAATTGAGTGCTGTATGTTCTGACTCATAAGTGGACCCTGAATGCTTATCATAATACTACAAGAAAGGGATTCGCAGTAGTGGGACACTGCCCGATGTGGGGAGTAGGAAGGGAAGCACATAAAATCAATAAGGGTACCTGATCCTGAATCAGGCAAAGTGAGGACCAATGAGAGGTCCAAACTTTAACTGTATACTTGCCATTTATGTAGCTAATCTTAAATTGTGCCCCACATCTTTACAATAAAATAATAACAAAAAGTTTTTAAAAAGAAGATAGCTGAAAAAAAGACTCTGGGGAGAACTTATTAAGTTTTCCCAAAACGTATTCATTTCTGTTTAGTTTATTGACTTTAAAGTTGAGATAGTTGTGGAAATGGAAGGAGGAGAGTATGTCCAAAAAAGAGAGAGGCACTGATTGTGTTCAAAAGTACTGAGGATGGTAAAGACAATAAATATCCACTGATTTTGACAAATGGATGTTACTGGTGACTTTGCATATATTCTAGCATGATAGTGATAGAAACCTAAATGGAGCAGGTCGAAGAATTAATGGAAGATGAGAAGTTGAGCTAGCAAGTAAATAATGTTAGGAGTGGAGAGAAATGAGACACTAACTGGAGGATAAAGTAAGGTCAAGAGGGAGTTTCTTTTAACTAATAGGTAGTGTTATATTATATATGCTGATGAGAATGATTCAATAGAGAGGGAGAAATTGATGCAAAAGAGAGAAAAGGGAGAATATGTATAGAAAAAAGTCTTTGAAAAGATGCGGTGGTTAAGATTTAAAACTTATGTAGAGGGACTGAATTTTGATAGAAAATAGGTACAGGTAGGTTGTGGATTTGTTAATGAGAAAGGAAGAGACTTTTTACAGATGGCTTCTAATTTCACAGTGAAGTGTTTTCCTGTATGGTAATTCATTTTCCATTCTCTTCTATGATATTTTTAAGCAGTGGGATACCCACCTCCTTACAACTTCCAGAAAAGAAGACAATGAAAATCAGCAATAGACACAAAGGAGAATAAAAATAACAATCTATATTGCCACTAGCACATCTAACTTTTATTGCTATTGCTGTTAGCATCACTACTGCTTTTTCAGCTATCACTTATTAAATGTTACAGTGTAACAGCAACTATGCCAACAGCTGAGATTTATTTTATTTAATCCTTGCATCATATTTATGTGGCACATACTATTTGCCTACATTTTACACAAAAAGACAATGAGGCAGACAGAGTCAGGATGAGAACAGTGTCTCTGAAGCTAAGAAAGTGTTTCAAGCTGGGTATAGTTCACCATGCCAAACACTGCTGTAGAAACAAGAAACATCTTATTTAGATCCTGCTCCTAAACAAGCCTCAGTGCAGCCTTTCACTGACTATGTACCACGACCGAAAGAAAGAATGAACAGATAAATGTCACTCAATGCATATGCCACACCAATGATGTATGTCTCTTTGTTTTTACCCTGTGTTATTGCTGTGAGTGATACTGTGCTTGTCTGACAGTCCAAGAAGCTTGGATATCTGGTGGTGAACGAAGAAAGCAGGGATAAAAGAAAAGTTGAACTTGAGTCTTTTGTTGTCTGATAGGGCAATGGCAGCATGAAGTTGTTAATCGCTTTTCACCAAGACAGTGTGGTTGAGAGTGTGTTGGCAACTGGGTAAAGTTTAATAGAATAAGTACGTGTATTTTCTTCTCTTTTTCTTCACATGTTTGTGACCAATAAAGAAAAAATGTGTAGTATGTGGGAGAACCAATTCAAATGAAATAAATATCTAGTGAATGCTTATTGTAATTAAGTCCTAAACTATAAGATTTGTGAAGTGTTTTTTGTTTGTTGTGTAAATGCGCATATATATATACACATATATATGTGTACATATATTTATTTATTTTATATATATATTTATTTATTTATCTTTTAACCTGACACTGTAGGTATTATTTATCACTTTTTATGGGGAAAAAAGAAAATGATATCCAGTCTTAGAGCTGACTAATAACAGAATAAGAACTTACATCCAGTACCTAAGGATTTTATTTTCTACTCTTATCTCATTGAAGTTCTAGAAATCTCATTTATACCTTCCCTTTTTCTTTTTACCTTGTACATAACAATGAAGTATCAATACACAGATCTTAACTCCAGAGAATTTTGGAACAAAATCTTGGCACTGAACACTAAGAATGATTTTTGGGAATAAGTTTAACTTCTTTCTCCTCTCCCTGAGTGGTGCTCTGCCTGCCTTCCTTTCCATCTGTGCTAAGCTCTTCCCATATTCCCTATTCAAAACATTCCTATTTCCTATTCCTCTCTACTCCTTCATTTGAATGACACAGCCTTGCCAGGGCTTTTTGGAGAACTCTGTTAATGAATCAGAGCAGTGGTCATATTTTCCCTTTGACATGGTTTTAAGAGTTTTAAAAAAAAAAAACAAAGCTTTTCTGCCCCATCCTTTTCCCCAAAAAAATTATTTATTGGGTATCCAACTTGGGCCAGAATCTTGGACCGATACACAGAAAAAAATTAAAGCAAAAATTTACATTGCATGGCTACCATGACTTCAATATAATAGACATGTGACCTCTTTTCTTCTCAGCTCTCTAAAATTGGCATTGCTATCCCCAATAGGCAGAGGTAGAGATTGGTTTCTAGAGAGTCAGTAACTTATTCAAGACCACATAGCTAATAAATGAGCTAGAGTTTTAGCCAGCTATGAGTAACTCTAAAATATGTGTCTCTCCACTACTCTATGCTGCCTCCCTCAGAAAATTAAGACATCAGTTCTTCTTCAAGTATAATAAGGGATCATGGTAAAGTGAATCTCACATGTAAATAATCATTGTTCACTGTTGTAAAATTTTCCAGTAACAGTTCAGTTGATGAAGTCAGAGGGATTAAAGCACAAATCCTGGCTTTGCCACTTTTGGTGGTTTGACCTTAAGCATACACTAAATGTAGCTAATACACTTGTAAGATGAATTAAATTAGAAAAGTCATTGCAGATGGTTAGAAAAATTCATTACATGTTGAACATTCGATAATGAAGGCTGTTTGTTAGTACTAACACTAATGGGTCAGAAAGGGTGAATATGAATTGCAAGAGAAACCAAGAGCCCAGAGTCATTGAATTTCCCTGGGGAACTGCAAAGAAAGAATTCAAAAAAAGAGCACGTTTGAATTAGAGATGGAAGAATGAGTGAAGTAAGTCCAGGGAAATGGTAGAGCGTGTGAAAAGTCAGGACAAACAGATAGGGCTGGAGGATGTCCAACACCCTTAGACCCTAAAAGTCTTGCAGAAGTGTTTGAATTTTATTGTATGGACCCCAGGACACTCTCAGAAATCTTTAATTGCAAGAGTAATGTGAAATTGTTGGTTTTAACATCACTATGACTACCGCATGATGCATGGTCTGGAAGATCCAAGAATCTTCTCTCCCATTCTGCATTCCATGTGCATAGGCGCACCCCTGGGTCCTAGACATTGCAATCTGTGAAATCACATTCAGAGGGCATCAGGATGGGATGGGGAGAGACAGTGCGAGAAAGCAAAACAACCAGAATGGGAAAGGCAGGTCCCGGGAGACCTAAGCGAGACACCCTCACGTTGTTCTAACATGAAGAAAACAAAAAAAAACAAGGAGCACATTACAAACAAGAACATGTGTATGCATTTATTAACATTTCCAATGTGGATTTAATTTTCGGTGTGCGTCCCGCCTACGCAGAGCCGAGTGTGTTTCATCTAACCTCTCGTTAAGTTGCGTACAAGCCATATTTTTAATGTGTCCTCTGGGAAAATCTTCAGATAGATTATGTAATCTTGCTTCTAAATGGTTTTCTTTCAAAATGCTGCTTACATTCATTTTTTACCAGTGTCACTCCCTACTCTTCTCTCCCTCCCTCCCCCCACACAAACTACTGTTTGAACTCCTTGCCTTTAAAAGCAAGACATGGCTTTCCACTTGGGGAGGCACCTTGTAGAGCTGAAGCAAAGTATGTGGGCTTTGGGATCAAACAGACCTGACTGCCACTAGCTGGCTATTTTACGTCACCTCTCTGAGGCAAGAGGTCACCGTTCGTTAAATGTGGACAATGACAGAAACTACTTCATTGTGTTGCCTCAGGTTAAGTGAGATACAATGTCTGCAAAGCTTCCTGCCTATCACAAGATACATGCCAAAAACACAATAATAAATTATATGGTTATTCTAAATGCTTTCTTCATCTTAGTTATTATTATTATCCTCTAGAACTGGATTTAAGATAAGTGATGGTGTAGTCACTTGAATGATAGAAAACCAGCAATAGCATATATTAAAGGGATTGTTATTGCCTCTGTTGCTGTCAACCTTACTCAGTTCAGGTTCAGTACATCCAGTAACAGTTAAGAACCAAACCACAAGCACATAAAGCCTGAAGTAATGTTTGATATCATAAACAGTTTGCTTTTCATAAGGTTCTAGTGACCCATCCTGAGCACACAATTCCCTGAGTGCTAAGGCAAGAAGGAGTAGCATACAACAGAGTAAAGCTGCAGAGTAAAAATGGGGATGCCACCTTGGAACAATGTTTCTCAATATTCTGGCAACTGCTGTTACCTTTGGGTAAGCATAAAAATCTGATAATATTGTTAGTAGCATTTCAAATGTCAAAGTAAATACTTTCACAGAAAAGAATTAAAAGAACAAAAAAAAATTAACAGAGACTACACATAGATAAAAATGGTAAGTTTGTATACCACTTTTCTTTTCTTTTCTTTTCTTTTTTTTTTTTTGAGTTGGAGTCTCACTCTGTCACCCAGACTGGAGTGCAGTGGCCACTCCCAGCCACCGCAGCCTCGACCTGCTAGGCTCCGGCGATCCTTCCGCCTCAGTCTTCCAAGTAGCCGGAATTACAGGCGCGTGCTACCACGCCCGGCTGATTTTTTGATTTATTGTAGAGATGAGGTCTCACTGCCCAGGCGGGTCTCGAACCCGCGGGCTCAGGCAATCCATTCACCTCAGCCTCCCAAAGGCACGGGATTACAGACTGAGCCACCGAGCCCAACTTGTATACCACTTTTCAAACTACACATACAGAATCATCATCATTCTCCTCTTTCTCTCTCTCTCTAAAAAAATAACTCAGAAAATAGATACGCTTTAGGCTAGTCAATGCAGGAATAAATGTTTTTCTACAAACCGGTGGGTCTTGAGGTCTTCACTGCATTACAGTAAGAGCAATTATCAGTGTTCATAACCATGACCATGAGGTGTTTAAATAAGGCACAATTATGTCCAAAATATTCTACTTCAGACAGTAGTGTTAGAAATAGTGACAGAGGCTTGACTAGACCTCAGATCTTGAGTCCTAACTAATTCTCTTGATCTATTGGCTACTTGGAAAATTATTGTTTAGTTACTCATCTGGACTCCTAAGTTTCTAATTTATATTATTCTTTGCACATTTTTCCGTGTGTGTGTGTGTGTGTCCTCAAAGCCATGATTTTGGTGTTTAAATTCTGACTTTACAACTTGTTACTGGATAAATCTGTGTTTAAATCATTTAACTGATCAAGAGATAATTTTTCAACTTGTGAAAAGGACACATAATAAAACTATAGTCAAAAACTATTGTGATAGATAAAATAATTTAATCTTACCTTGAAAAATATCCTAATAGATAAGAGTGACAATGGAGTACAGTGGTTAGAAGCAGAAGATTAAAGACCAACAGTTGAACATTCTAGTATGTATAAATTCTGTGACTTTGCACAAACTATTCACTCTGTTTCTGCCTCATTATATTTATTTGTGATCTAAGAATTTTAATATTCATTTCATGGAGTTATTTTGAGGATTTAATTAAAGAATGTTTGGGTAACCTGGTTCCTCAATAGTTTGTCATCACTGATTATGAATTATCAATATATTAATTCAACACAATAATATTATTAATAATGATGAATCAATTCATTTACTTGTAAATTCACTGAGAACAGGGAATAAATCTTATTGTGTTCATCACATGATATACACACTCAACAAGATGAAATAAAATTAGTGCATAATGTGCAGTAGATTAAAACAAAAAAGAGTTATGTGTAACATGTCATTCCTCCACAATCTCATTTCAATGATGAGGAAAAAAACTGTACAGCTCCCTGCTTCCTGCTGGCCCAAGCTAATGCCTCTAGGCTTAGACTGAAAGATCTCTTCAGGCTGTATGACTCAGGAGAACCTTTGGAAACTCAGGAGCCTTGGCAGAAACTGCTAAGAAACAGAGAAGGGTAAGGGAGTAGGGGTAGAAGTGGCAGATAATGGAGGATGTTCCCAACTCCTTCTTTGCTTCAAGAGTCTGTCAGCTAGAAGTAATCCAGGCTTTTGGAAGATTAGGCCAATCCATCCTATAAATGGTAAAATAGCCAAAGACAATGGGGAACCAAGATTCTGCCAGCATGGGATTATTACATTATTACATTGATTATTACATTATCAACGTTTTCATAGGGATCATGGTCCTTGGTGACCATGTGAAATATGGTCTATTTGCCTTAAAGGGCATTTGGGGAGAACTGTCTATCATAAAAGACTTTAACTGAATTTTCAAAGAAATCTGTTTGTGATGCAAAGTCTAAAAAGATCTGTCTGTAAGAAGAGTCAGTTCACTATGACCAGCAGTGAACTATTAGGGTTCTAGGCATGCTTTATTTTTAGCAGAAAGCATGAACTGGAAATAAAATATATAATATTCTCTTTATAAGTTCATTGTGATTGTACATTTTGTTCTTTAAAGAGATTGTGGTATATTTCCAGGAAGCATGACAAGTATTAGTAAGAGATTTGTCATTTCAGAAATAGGTTTTGGCATTACAAATTCAGGGAGAGAGTACTGGACAAGAAGTCACAACACCTGAATTCTACTCCTGACCCCACCTGTGCAACTAAATAGACCAATCTAACTGACCTTCCAACCTTAGCAAATCATATACACAATAAAGGGTTAGTGTAGTAAGCTGTTTGTTATAGGAGTTGGGAGTATGGCAAAGACCACTCCATTCTCCTCTTCTCTTTAACAGAACCAGGGACAGGTCCAAGGCTCACTTTAAATCCGAACCTGCATGCTGAGCTAGACCTGTTTTTTGCATTGTCCTTAGAAAGCACAAAGGGAAAGAGTGGTAATTCTAGGAGGATCTTGGCTCAACAACACTTTTTCCATGAGAGAAAAGTACACTATTACAAGAAAAATGGGGATAAATGAGCATATCACCCTGATTATAGGAGGTAACTCTCACTGAGCCCTTCCCAGGGCCATCCACCATGCTACATCCTTGACTTTCAGTATATCTTTCAATCCTCACAAAACACCTCTGGGATGCACATTTTTTAAATCTTCCTTTTACAGAGGAAGAAATGGAGCTATGTAGAGTTTAAAATGAAACTAGCCTAAAATCACAATGCTGGCAAACGTTGGAGTCAAGAATCTAATCCTGCCTATCAGAATCAAGGGTTCACCCTCTCAAGCACAGTGTTTACTGCCTTCAGATTTTTAATTTTTAATGACTGTTTAAATAAATAAATTATATGAGTTATGCATTCATTCTAGAGAATTGGAAACTAATCATAAAATTATGACTCACTCATATATAATCTCAACAGAACATGTTCCCTGTTAAAAAGAGTAATACCACATATTATTATCAAAGATTTGTACAACCTTTTTATTTTTATTTCATACAACAAGCATTTGATTCAAGTAAAAATCATGGCTTTCTTGCTCTGCATCAGGCATGCCTGCTGTGTCCACCCTCAGGAACTTAGCACTATCTGATCCCTCAGCTTTGAATGTTTCTCTTTTGACCTGTCACATGACACACTGCTTCACTTTCTTTATCGCTCTGTTCAAATTGTCACCTTGTCAGAGACCTTCTCAGGTTATAATATAAGCTCTGTGAGTTCACAGCCTTTGTTTGATTTGCACCACATTTCTAGAGCCTAGTACACTGTCTGGCGTATAGTCAGTATCCAATAATATTTTCTAAGTCAAAGCAATATTTGGTGAGAAATTTTTTTTTCCCATTTAGAAGTCAAGAGAAATGAAATGAGTGAGGTGAGAGGGCTTGCTTATGGCTAAAATATAGCAGAATAGGGCATCATGCCAATTCTTATAATTTCTAACCACATGCTTTCTCCCACTCTGCTCAGTTCTGCCTCTAATGTAATTGGCTCTGTGCACAGTGCCAGCACGACTCTGCATAGAGCTGTATCAATGCAACATGCCCAATAAATGGATCTGAGACCTGGTTCTTAAGGGGAAAAAAATGCAGCGTTGTAAAAATGACCTCCTATTTATCTTGTTTGAGGCTTCATTTTGGGAAATGCTAACAGAAGGAAAATAAGTTGCTCCAAAGCAACCACAGGAACTATAAACCCTTATTTTGTTCCAAAGAGTGGCCTTTGCTTTGCTGAACCTACAGAATCACATGTGAGGTCTGAGCTCCAGCCTAGCTCCATGATTTTGAGCCAGTTACATCCTCTTCAGAACTCAGACATGCACATCTGTAATACATGTGAGTTAGAACAGATGATCTCTAAACCCTATCATGCTTAATACTTTCAGCTCTGAGCATGCTTGTCACCTTCTTCTCAACTGAGAAGACATGTCTCTGGGAAGGAGAGGGACATGTTGAGTGCCATTAGTGTCAGGTGAGCAGTAAATCCAGAGTTCCAAATTGGCTCTAGGATATGTGGAAGAGAAAGCATACAAAAATAAAACTCTGTGGCCAAGTTTTAAAAAAAAAAGACATTTTAAAGAACAAAATTTATTACCTTTCTCTCATAAAAGCAACACCAGGCCTGGAGATAATGTGAACAAAATAAATACGTGGGAAAGTTATTTTGTTGCTGCTTCTAGCAGTTTTCTGATATCTTTCTCTCACTTTGCACTGACTGTCAAATAGTCTATCAAGAGGTTAGTTTGTAATTAAACTCAGCTCTAATTGCTGGAACAAGTTACTAATTGTGTTCTTAAATCCTTTTATTCTATACCCTAGAAACCAGTGCATTCTGGCCTTTAAATGCTATTGGTTTGAGAGGATCACATAAGTACAGCTTTTAGCAGAAATTTTGTTCATTTAAGCCTTTTACCCAGAACATCAATCAAGAAAACTTAAAAACATGAAACCAATTGGTGAAGGGAATAATCCTCTCTCCACAACAATAACAAAAAATAAATTTGAAAAAATGTTCTGCTTTCTCTCTTTCTGAATTATAGATAGAGACGTGTTTAGTGGTTGGTTTATATACTAAGACCCACATTTAGTAATCTGTCCATTTTAAACAGAGGTTCATATCTTTAGAGGGTCAGTTGGGTGTTTTTGAGGTGTAGAAAACTTTTGAAAGCATTCAAATCCATTTATTGAGTCATCATATTTTGAAAAGGGAATGTAAGTAATGCAAGTGTCAGTTTAATTTGAATTTGAGTTATGCAGAGTAAACAAAGTAATGAATCTGAAAGGACAGAACTTGGAAGAAGGGCAGAGAAAATACTCCCGTTCAGACACGGTAAGTATTTGTTTGCCCTATGTAATGCTGGTGGAGGCTGGTGATTCAAAACATTTTAGATGTCTTTCTATCTTTGGAAAATATGTAAGTATTTTTGGTTTTGTCTTCAGTCTGTAACTCCCCAATTTGCCTGCCTAAAATGTCCTTCAGTTTGATGACAATGATCCCATCCCCAGGCTGCATGGCATCAGTTTATTAGTAACCTTGCCCATACCTTGCTTGGGACACAGTAATTTGATCCTTGGGCTAGGAATGAGTTCATAACCTCCCAATTCTAGCCAATGAAGGAGAGTGAGATTCAGCTTCCAATCTTCATTTGTGTTGGCAGAGAAGTCCATGTTCTCTCCTCTACTGATTTAAATGTGGACATAGGCAGCCCCAGGCAGCAAATAGCTATCACATTTGTTTCCACCCAGAATCATGTGAAATTCTTTATAGTTTTAGAAGATTTCTTTTAGTATTAACCACTTTTTCTTATAACTGAAAATCCTGACTGATCAAATCTGAAGTGATTGGAGTCGTCTGGTTTCTACTAGAAAAGCCAGATATAGGATGAAGCTGATACCACCATCCACAAAAGACAGAGAAAGAGAGAGAAAGAAAGAGAGGGAGAGAAAGAAAGAATGAGAATAGATTTTGGTGACATAATTCAGTTGCTTGATCAAACCTCATCTAAAATATATATTTCTAGCCTTTTCTTAAGTTGTGTGAGTCAATAAACACCCTTTTACTGTTTCTAAAGCCATTTGATGGCTATTTGCTATGTGGTACCCAATGATCTAGGACAGGATATAGTACACTCTTGCTGCTGTCCTGTCCATTGTGCCCTTCACAATGTATCTTCTCTTTAATAAATCTATCTTTCTTAATTCATAAGTGTCTTGATCAATACTTTCACCCCTATGACTCTGACCATACCATACCAACCTGCAATGCATGGCAAATATATAATATGTGCTTAATATATCCTGCTTAGGGAATGGCAAAATTAAAAAAAATAAAATAAAAATAAAACCGAGTTTACTAGTTCCCTTGGGCAGCCATATCTACCAGCTGAATATCTTAGACAACAGACATTTATTGTCTCACAGTTCTGGAGGATAGAAGTCCGAAATCAAGGTCAGCAATGTTGATTCCTTCGAAGGACTATGATGGAGAATCTATTGGATGCCTCTACTCTCCTGGATTTTTTTTGGTTTACTGACAATCTTGGGCATTTCTTGATTTGTAGATTCATCATCTAATTTTCTGCCTTCATCTTCTCAAGATATTCTCTTCTTTGTCTTCACATTATCTTCCCTCTTTGTGTAGCTGTCTCTGTGTCCAAATTTTCCTTTTTATAAGGATACCAATCATATTGAATAAGGGCCCACTCTAATGACCTCTGTTTATCTTAATTATTCACATATACAAAAATCTTATTTCCAAATAAGTTCACATTCTGAAGCCCTGGATATTCAAATTTCAACATACTTTTTGGGAATGAGAGGGAAACACAATTCAATCCATTACACATAATAATGAGAATAGGTGACTATGGGGGTATATTTGTGAGTGTAATTTTAAAAATGTGTTTCCCAAGGACATGGCATTTACTCAGAGTTTTTTGTTTGTCTGTTGTTGCTGTTGTTTTGAGTTGCGGTCTTACTCTATTGCTTAGGCTGCAGTACAGTAGCACAATCATGGCTCACTGCAACCTCAACCTCCTGGGTTCAAGCAATCTTTCCACCTCAGCCTCCCAAGTAGCAGGGACTACAGGCATGCACCACCATGCCTAGCTAATTTTTTTTTTAATTTTTATTTTTGTAGAGATGAGGTCTCTCTATGTTGCTCAGGATGGCCCCAAACTCCTGGTCTCAAGTAATCTTCTCACCTGGGACTCCTAAAGTGCTGGGATTATGGGTGTGACTAACCATGCCTACTCTGAGAACTGAAAGATAAGATGAAACTAAAAGAATAGATCTGACTTTTTAGGGAGAAAAAAGACATGTCAGAGAAAAAAACAATTAATGTATAGTTCTTAGTACATGTTATATATTAGGAAACAGATAAATAACAACAAAAACAATAAAAATAAAAAGCAACAATAAAAAAGTCTTAGCCGGGCTCGGTGGCTCAGCCTGTAATCCCGTGCCTTTGGGAGTCTGAGGTGAGTGGATTGCCTGAGCCCGCGGGTTCGAGACCTGCCTGGGCAACTTGGCGAGACCCCCCATCTCTACAATAAATCAAAAAATTAGCCGGTCGTGGTAGCGCGCGCCTGTAATTTCAGCTACTCAGAAGGCTGAGGCGGAAGGATCGACGGAGCCCAGCAGGCGAGGCTGCGGTGGCCGGGAGCGGCCACTGCACTCCAGTCTGGGTGACAGAGTGAGACTCCAACTCAATAAATAAATAAATAAATAAATAAATAAATAAATAAATAGATAGATAAAAAAGTCTTTATTATATAAGTACATTTGAATTACACTTGATATAATTTAAAAATTGGAGTTAAATTGGTAGAATCTGTCTGAAAAATTCCTACTAGAATTTTACTTGTGATCTATAATTTGCTTTAATAATCCCCAATTCTCATTTTCTTTATTGCACAGCGAGATGACCTTTTACTTCTTGCCTTTATGTTTGTTTGATATTGTGACCCTTGGTTTTTTCATGTCAAATTTTATTAATCTGTGAATTTCTAAAATTGAGTACTATCTTAGTACCATTTGTCTCTTTGGTGTCAGCAATATGCCTGACAAATAGCAGGGCGTCAACAGAAAACTCAATAAATGAAAGGAATTCCATTCTAGTTTGAAAGGAGTGGTATGCCATTAGGTGTTTAACAAGTACCTCTCCCCCCAAAATCTGATTTTTAGCTTTGCCAGTTTCCAGAGTGGAAATACTGTCATGACTGATTTCAAGCTACCAACACATCACTGAACTGAGTAAGGAAGGAATGCAAATGATCAGATGTTGCAAACCTGCGCCGACTACCTCCATGACTCCACTGTCAAGAGATCTACCTCAGGAATCAACCTAGTGAAATGATCCATGCTTTGGAATCAGACTAATGTGTTGTTGATTTGTTGCTAGTACTTAAAGCAGTACTATGGTCAGAATATTATTTATTTCTATGAATGTCAATGTCTTCATCTGTTTTGGTTTTTGGTTTTTTGTTTTTGGTTTTTTGTTGTTTTTTTTTGAGTTGAAGTCTCACTCTGTTACCCAGACTGGAGTGCAGTGGCCGCTCCCGGTCACCACAGCCTAGACCTGCTGGGCTCCGGTGATCCTTCTGCCTCAGCCTTCCAAGTAGCTGGAACTACAGGTGCGCAATACCAAACTCGGTTAATTTTTGATTTATTGTAGAGATGAGGTCTTGCCAAGTTGCCCAGGCGGGTCTCGAACCCGCGGGCTCAGGAATAAACCTTGTTACAGAAGATTCTTATGAAAATTAAAATGAATTATCACGTATAAAGTCACTAACAGAATAAGGAATATGGGAAGCTAACGTATGTTAGCTTTCTTTTTAATTTTGCTAGTGTTGATATAAAGGGTTTACTGCCTTTTGAGTTTTGTCACAAAAATGAAAATAAACCTAAATGCTGTAATAAGACTTAGGATCTTATCTTATTATAAACCAACTCTTCCTATTAACTCTAAACCTAGAAACATTGCAAAAATGTAGGTTTTTGAATGGACATCAGTAACTGGATATTGGTATTGTGTTCATGATGCTTAGTCTATAACTGGTTTCTGGCTACAGATGAGATATATCAACTTTTGGAAAAAACTAGAGACTAAATGAAGAAGTAGCTAAAATAATTACAGCATGAGAGAAAAAACAGACAAGTGAAAAGAAATAAGTGAAATAAAAGAAGTGTGCATATGTGTGAGAGAGAGAGAGAGAAAGAAAGGAAAGAAGGAAGGAAAGGAGGGAAAGAGGGAAGGAGCGAAGGAGGAAGGAAGGGAGGGAGGGGTGAAGGAAGGAAAGAAGGAAAGGATGGAGAGAGAAAAGGAAAGGGTGGAAAGAAGGAAGAGAAGAAGCAAAGGGACAAATTAAGTTGAGAACATCCAAATATATGCAAATTTTAAAATGCTTAATGACTATGCAGACCCAAATAAAACATATGCCCCCTAGAATGGATTCTGTCCCACAAGTCTCAGTTTGAAAACTTGCTCTATGCCGACAAGTATGTCAAGCCTGCTCCTAGAATCAAATTGATAAGTCAGTTAAGAACAATAGAAAAGCAATGAGAGGTCAGGAAGATGTGGCCAAGCCAGTCAGACTATGCGAGTTCCCATGTGAATGAGTGTATGGAAAATTTTATGTACGTGCTGGTAAGTGAGTGGGCATGTGAATAATTGACTGACTGAGGACTAGGGAGCTAGAGGCTGAGGATCTTCAGGTGCAGCAGCTGGTGCCACAACTGCTGGACCTGGACCCTAGCGATTCCCGGAAGCAGAAGCTGAGCATCATTTTCTTTTTCTTTTCTTTTTTTTTTTTAATCAACAATCTCTCCCTGAGAAGAAAATGTTGGGAGAGATTGTCTAAGTGGGGGCTAATGAGCTAGTGGTCAGGCCTCTGGTGCAACAGCTGGTGCTACAGTTTCTCTGCTTCGTCCCTGGCTCTTCCCAGGTCACAGAAGCCAAGTGTCATTTTTTTTTAACAGACAAAAGCAGCAGGGAGAAAATATCGCCCCAGGCTTTCCCTCTCCAGTGCAGTCGGAGAGATGCTGCTGGCTCCTGGCCTTGCCTTACCAACTCAGTGACTGGCAGGGCACTGGCAGCAGGGGCTGTGGAGGGAGTCCAGAGGCAAAGTTCCACGGAAGAGGAAAAGATAGGCTCCCCACCACCATCTTGAAGGTGGTGCAGGAAAGTGCTCCTACTTGCTCACCCAAAACAGCAACAGCCCAGATCTCTGTGACTGGCAGATCAACTACTCAGGGATCGATCATGACCCAGAGGGAATATCCTAAAAGCTAAAACTTCGGAGGGAACTGACAGTGCTGAGTTTCAGGGGCCCTACCCGATACCCTGATCTAGTCGCAGGACAAAGGGTGTGGCCAGAAAAGGAAAAGGAAGGACTTCAAAGAGATCAGTGGTGAATACGGGGCTGACCCAAACTCCCTCCTCCGGAGCAATCCTCTGAACATCAGACTCACACAGCTGAGTGACAACTGAGAGGGACAAACCGAGACAGAGCCTGGACATCAGTCACAATAGGAGAATTCCATTCCAAGATAGATCTGACTGGAGCACATCCCCTCCCACGAGTGCATACCTGGCAAAGAGACAGTCTCCTACCTCCCCACCAGAGGAGATCTCCCTGATCTCACAACTATGGGAGGGGAGGACTGCAGCCCTACCCACCTCCACAGCTTCAGACACTAAGGAGAGAGTGAAATAGGTGACCCTGTAAGAGAGACCTAATTAGAGGAACAATTACAAAGCCTGCCATACTTGGGCAGGTTTTTAAAAAAATTTTCAATTAAAAAAAATGTTTTTTAATTTTTTTGACTTTTTGTTTGTTAGTTCATCTATTTTTTATATATTTTTCCTTTGTGCATGAATGTGTATGTGAGGGATTGATCTCTCCCTAAATATTTTTTCTTCTCTTTTTCTGTTTCTTTCTTATTTAATTTGTCATTTTCTGTTTATGTATGTATGTGAATGATTGAATGTTCATATTTTAATTTTGTTGTTGTTGTTGGTTTGTTTTTGCTCTTTTGTTCTTATCGGTTTTTTTATATTAATTTTTTATAGTTTAAGTTGTGTGTCAATATATATGTGAGAGTTTGTCATGAATTCCATATCCCTCCCCCGCCCCAGTCTTTCTGTTTTTCTTTTCTATTCACTTTATTGCAGGCATTTGTGTATGTGTTTAGTTTTCTTGCTTTTGTTGTTGTTGTCATTTGTTTTGTTTCACTTTGTTGTTATTCCAGTTTTTTGGTGTGTGTGTGTTCAATTGTTTTTTGCACATTTCTGCTTCACATCATCATATAGAGCAGTGGTGGACAGTGGGTCTCAGGGAACATAATAAGTTCACACAATAAGTGAACATTGTAATTTGCAATAGTTTCTGAATCCTAGCACCCAATCCCCTACTTTACTCAAATTTCAAAAATTTCAAGAGACAGCAAAGCTTCCCATCCACCATCCTATTTCAATATAGAGCAAATCCAGAGCCTGGATCAGGAAAGAATAGAGAACTGAGCAAACATCAGAAGGAAAAGCTTCTGCCACTGACACTGAATAACAGAACTAAAGAGAAAACAAGAGATCTGTCATAAATGAGGAAAAACCAAAGGAAGATCTCAGGCAATTTCAAGTGTACCAAAGACAAAACTCCTAAAAAATCAGACCTTAGTGCCCAAACAATGGAAGTCAAGAATGACTGGCCTCAGAATATGGCAGGGATTAGGGAATGGATGGAACAAGTGAATAAGACTCAAGAAAGACAAATGCAACACTGAAAGAACTCGTAACAGAGATTTTGTCAATAAAAAAATTCATCCAGGAAATAAATAACAAGATGAGAAGCATGGAAAGCAGATTAATCTATTTGAAGAAAGTATCTCAGAATGTGAAGACCAGAATATGGAATTAACCTGATCTGTAAAAAACATAGAAAGAAGACCCAGAAAGAAAGAACAAAGCCTGCAAGAGGTGTGTGATTATATCAAGAGGCAGAAACTACACCTGATTAGTATCCCAGAAGAAGAAAGGAAATTGAGAACAACTTGGAGCAAGTATTCCAGAAGGTAATCCAAGAAAGCTTTATGCATCTCTTCAGATATGTGACCAGCTAAGCACAAGAGATACAGAGAACCTCCACAAGACATCAAATGAGAAGACCAACCCCTAGACACATAGTAATTCACCTACACAGAGTAAGCACAAAAGAAAAAATCCTAAAGACAGCAAGAGAGAAAGGTCAGACTACCTACTGGGGAAAACCAATCAGAATAGCAGCAGACCTATAGGCAGAAGCACTACAAGCAAGCAGGGACTAGAGCCCTATATTCAAAGTTCTCAAAGAAAAACAATTTCAACCAAGAATTTCCTATCCAGTCAAGATCAGCTTCATCAGTGATGGAGAATTAAAATACTTCCCAGACATCCAATCCCTAAGAGATTATGCAGCTTCCAGACCAGCTTTACAGGAGACACTTAAAAAGGTATTAAGTATAAAAGAAAGAAAAAAAAGAATGACCACACACTTCCCAAGAGAACAGCAGAGCACAGAATCAACAGAGAATACAGTGCAACAAGAAACTTGAAAACACATGCATACATCAACCCAAAAGCCAAAAGGAAACAAGCAAAGAAAAAACTTTATAAGAACCTCATGACAGCAATAAACAATCACATTTAAATAATCAACCTTAATGTGAATGAAGTAAATGCACCACTGAAAAGACACAGAATGGCAAGCTGGATAAGAAACCAACCATGATACAATTATATCCTGCATCCAGGAGACTCATCTCATGACAATGGATGCATACAGACTCAAAGTTAAAGGATGGAAAACAAGTTTCCAGGCAAATGGGTCACAAAAGAAGGCAGGAGTTGCAGTCTTAATATCAGACAAAACAACCTTTATGATATCAAAAACTTAAAAAGATGCAAAAGGACACTACATAATGATAAAATGTTCAATCCATCAACAAGAAATATGTGTCCTATACATACATGCACCCAATACAGGAGCACCAGTGTTTATAAAGCAACTTGACTTAATAGATACCTACAGATAATTCTACCCAAAAACCATGGAATATACATTTTACTCTTCACCACATGGAATGTATTCCAAGATAAATCACATCCTTGACTATAAATCAAGCAGAAACAAATTCCATGAGGTTGAAATCTTGCCATGCACACCATCAGACCACAGTGGAATAAAAATAAATATCAACAACAGCAACGTTTTCTCAAAGCCCACAAATACATGAACACTAAACAACATGATACTGAACAACTACTGGTCAACACTGAAAGCAGAAATTAAAAGATTCCTGGAAACACTTGAAAATGTGAAACATTTTACCAAAACCTCTGGGATGACATGAAATCAGTTCTTCACTATGGGCACACATCATGAAAATGGAAAGAACACAAGTGGAGAGCCTAACAAAATACCTAAGGGAGCTGGAAAGAGAAGACCATCAAAACCCTAACTTTAAAAGAAGGATCCAAATCACCAAAATAAGAGCCCAAATAAAGGACATAGAAGTCAAAAATATCTTAGACAACATCAACAAAACAAAAAACTGGTTCTTTGAAAAAATTAGCAAGATTGATAGATCCCTAGCCAGAGTGACCAAGAAAAAGAGAGAAAAAGCGCAAATCCACACAATCAGAAATACAAAAGATCAAATCATAACTGACCCCATAACAAAAGATTATCAGAGATTACTATGTACACCGATATGGAAACAAACTTGATAACCTAAATGAAATAGAGGACTTTCTGACATCACACAACCTCCCCAGGTTGAAACAAGAAGACATTGAGACACTAAATAGATCAAAAAATCACAGGAAATTGACTCTGTCATACAAAAACTACCTACAAAAAAAAAAAAAACAAAACAAAAAAAACCTTGGACTGGATGACTTTCCAGCAGAATTCTACAAAACATACAAGGAGGAACTGGTACCAATCCCAGTGAAAGTATTCCAGGCAATTGAGAAAGATGGATTTCTCCCCAAATCATTTTACAAAGCTAACATCACACTGATACTCTAACTGGGTAAAGATCCAACAATAAAAGAGAACTACAGGCCAATATCCCTTATGAACATAAATGCCAAAGTCCTCAATAAGATTCTAGCAAATTGGATCCAAAAATTCATCTCAAAAATCATCCACCAGGACCAAGTAGGCTTCATCCCCAGGATGCAGGACTGGTTCATCATTTGCAAGACCATAAATGTAGTTAAATACATCAACAGATGTAAAAACAAGAACCACATGACTATATCATTAGATGCAGAAAAAGCTTTTGATAAATCCAGCATCCCTTCTTGATTAAAAACCCTCAAACACCTAGGTTTAGAAGGAACATACATCAAAATAGTAAGTGTCAGCTGTGATAAACTCAAGCCAACATATTGCTAAATGGACAGAAACTGGAAACATTTCCCCTAAAAACTAGAACAAGACAAGGCTACCCACTCTTACCCCTCTTGTTCAACATTGTGTTGGAAGTCCTAGCTTGGGCAATTAGACAAGAGAAGGAAATCCGGGGTATCCATTTAGGAAAAGAGGAAGTCAAGTTATCCCTCTTTGCTGATGATATGATCCTATACCTTGAAAATCCAAGAGAATCTGTCAAAAACCTGCTTGCACTGATAAACCTGCTTTAGTCTCAGGGTACCAAATAAATGTGCAAAAGACAGTTGCATTCCTATATACCAACAATGAGCAGGCAGAGACCCAAACCAAAAGAATAATCCCATTCACAAAAGCCACAAAACAAATGAAATACCTTGGCATCTTCCTAACCAGAGAAGTGTAAGACCTTTAAATGAGAACTACAAAACACTGCTCAAAGAAATCCAAGAAAACAAAAACAAATGGGAAAATATTCCATGCTCATGGATAGGAAGAATCAACATTGTTAAGATGTCCATCCTACCTAAGGCAATCTACAGATTCAACACAATACCCATTAAGTTACCAACATCATTCTTCTGAGACCTGGAAATGACAATACAGAAATTCATATGGAAACATAAGCGACCATGAATAGCCAAAGCAATCCTCAGCAAAAGAAACAAAGCAGGAGGTATTACACTTTCAGATTTCAAACTTTACTATTAGACCACAGTAATCAAAACAGCCTGGTATTGGTACAAGAACAGGCACATAGACCAATGGAACAGGACAGAGATTCTGGAAGTAAAGCCTCAATTTCTCAACCAACTCATCTTTGACAAAGTCTCCAACAACAACCACTGCAGGGAGGAAAACCTATTCAGTAAATGGTGCTGGGAAAACTGGTTGACCACATCCAGAAGATTGAAACAGGACCCCTACCTATCACCATACACAAAAATTAACTCTAAATGGATCAAAGGTCTGAATGTAAAACCTCAAACTATAAGAGTCTTAGAAAATGTAAGAGATACCCTTATGGAAATTGGAACTGGCAACCAATTCTTATTCAGAACCCTAAAGGCCAATACTTTAAGAAATAAGATAGACAAGTGGAACCTAATCAAACTAACAAGTTTCTGCAAAGCAAAAGAAATCATCAAGAGAGCAGGGAGTCAGACCACAGAATGGGAAAAAAAATATTTGCCAACTATATATCTGACAAAGGCCTAACATCCAGGATCTACAAGGAACTCAAACATTTCATAGGAAAAAAACCCGCCACATTAAAAAGTGGGCAAAGACATAAATAGATATTCTCAAAAGATGACAGCCAACAGGCCCATGAAAAAGTGCTCAGCCTCACTCATCATCAGAGAAATGCAAATCAAAACCACACTGAGATATCACCTAACCCTGTAAGAATGGTCATCATTAATAAAACAAACAACAACAGATACTGGTGAGGATTCAGAGAAAAAGGAATGCTACACTGCTGGTGAGAATGCAAACTAGTGCAACCTCTTTGGAACACAGTGTGGCAGTATCTGAAAGAACTCAAAATTGACCTTCCATATGACCCAGCAATTTCCCTATTGGGAATACACCCGGAGTAACTCAAATCATTCTACAAAAAAAGATACCTGCACATGTATGTTTGTTGCAGCTCTATTCACAATAGCAAAAACATGGAACCAACCAAGTTGCCCATCGAAGCTGGACTGGATTTTAAAAGTGTGGTACATATACCCAATGGAATATTATGAAGCCATAAAAAAGGACAAACATATGGACTTTGCAGCAACTTGGATGGATTTAGAGTCGATTATACTCACTGATTCATCACAGAAACAAAGAACAGAGTACCATATGTTCTCACTCATCAGCGGACCTTGAACAATTACCATAATACTATAAGAAATGCATTGGTAGCAGTGACAAACTGTCAGGGGAGGGGGTAGGACTGGCAGTTGAGAGAAACTGCTAGGGGTGGGAGGGGCATACCTCATCAACAAGGGTACATGCATAATCAGACTTAACCCTGAATTGTACCCTGCATCTTTAAAATAATTAAAAAAAAAAAAAAAGAAGAAGAAGAAGAAGAAAAAAAAAAGAAAAGCATATGTCATAAAGCAAAGTGCCATCAAAATCTACCTCTCAGGGGAGGACAGTCGAACATGTTCTTGAAATGCTTCCATACCTGCGCACACACATGGATATGCAAACAATGAATTTTATGTGTGACGTTACAAACAGGGCTCATGCTGTACATGTCCCCTTTTAATAGATAATTTATTAAATATTTATTCAATCACTATTGTCTTGAAATCTGCTTTTACAATTTAGCAAATTTTGGCTAAAAATATGGTATAATGTAATTGTAGCTCAGGTATCAAGGACTCATATCTAGTCAGCTTCTACCTTGAAATAAAATATTCCTTTAGTCTCATATCTAAGAGTTAGGGGAGAAAGGGACAAACTTGTTTCAGAGATCAGGAAAAACTATTGTTAGAAATTTATCAACCTTTACTTATCTCTGATTTTTTTTTTTATTTCTTCTCACTGTGTTTTATCTCCTCTCCGCTGATCTTTTTTTGCAGATGACCTTTCATCTTATTTCTCATCTGCTGGTCCCATCAACCCTAACTTTGTATCTGCTAAAACTCAGGTAATTGCTTTTAGATGGGTGTAATTAAGAAGCCATTAGTGTAAAGTTTCATTTCAGTTTACGCCTTGGTCTGCATTTGAGCAGAGAAATATGAAATTAAGGTATTAGCTCCTTTCAGGAGTATGAGTCACGAGCTAATAAGTTTCAAGAGCAGTTTCTCAACTGTAATGATTGTGCTTTTATCTTTGAAAATCTTCTCTTTGGAATTCTCTTAAAGTGAATACTTTAAAAGAAACAAGAACAAATCTATAGGTATATACCTGGATTGGGTACATGATTCCTGAAATGTGAGTGTTTATATTGCCCTATAAGGGACACATGAGATCTTCATAAAGTAGCTATTGTGTATGAATTCCCCCATTTGAGGGCAGCTGTGAGAGATATTTTGAAAGAAATGCATCTCCTGATAAAGGAGGAGTAGAAGTCAAGATGATTTAATGTAATTCAGAGTAAGTCACCTACAACAGTAGTTATCAAACTTGGCTATATATTAGAATTACCTGAAATACTGGTTTCTTGTAATTGTCATAACTATTTACCACAAGCTGGGTATCTTAAAACAACAGACCTGTATTCATTTACACTTTTGAAGTCCAGAAATTTGATTTTAAAGTGTTGCAAAGACAATGCTTTCCCTAAAGACTATACAAAAGAAATTGTCCTTGCCTTTTCCTAGCTTCTTGTGACTTTTGGCATTCTTTGAGTGTTTTTGATTTGCAGTTAGATTAGCCCAATCTCTGCCTCCATTTGCAGTTAGATTAGCCCAATCTCTGCCTCTACCTTTTTTCCTGGATATGCATCTTTTTGTCCTCTCTTCTTTTTATAAAGACACCAGTCATTGATTGGATTTAGGACCCACATTAATTCAAATGATCTCCTTTTAGCATTAGAATCTACAAGGCAAAATCTCTGCATCTTAACTTTTCATCTGTAAATACTTTATTTCCAAATAAGGTAACATTCTGGGATTCAAGGAATGCATGAATTTTGGAGGGACAGTATTCCATCTCTTATATCTGAAAAGATTTTTGAAATCCCAATACCCATGCTGCAACCCAGATTGATTAAATTAGAGATGTAGGTGATTAAATATCGGTTACACTTGGAGAGCTTTCAGATACTGAAGCTTGAGCCTTACCCCCAGAGATCATAATCCACAATACAGATTTTCTAACAAGTGCAAACTTGGAATGTTAGGAAAAATCAATGAGATGATTTGAAGTACCCACAATATGTGCTCAACTAATATTTTCTGTTGATTAGTTTATCTTGATTGGTTTAGAAAAATCTTGATATAATTTCACATATAAAATGATGCAGTGTTCAATAAGTATTGATCCCTTTCTTCTTTTACCTTTCTCTGGACAAATCTGATTATCTTTTTTTATGTTTCTAGGACCAAAGTTTCATCTAGCAAATGGTTTGCTCTTACCATAACCTTTATACATCTTGCTTTACTGATAAACAAGTATTTATTTTCTCTTCCACATTTGAGCCTAATTGCCAGTATCTTCTCTTGCCCCACTCTTTCTCTGAAAAACAGGCCAAGTTATAAACACTAATCTCCTCCAGCCTACCATGTTGACTAACCACCTCAATTTTTCCAGCTTTGACAGGTTTCTCAAGATAGAGGTCTTTCTGTGCTTCCAGTTAGACACACGCAAACCAGCATGGCTGTAAACCCTAGGTTTTTTCCAATCAGTGGTAGATAAGGGAATCTGCCTACTGTTACCCCCAAAATATTACATATATTAGAAATACAATCTTCTTTTAGAGGAAATACAAACATGTTTAAAGTATAATACTCACCTCTAAGTCTATATAAAAATTATCAGAAAAATAACAATAATGATGACAATAACATGGAAAATATTTATTGATCATTTACATTAATCCAGTTTCTATTCTAAGGGTCTTATAGCCATTTTACATTTAATCCTCACAGCAACTCTATATGATAAATGACACTATTGTCTTCATTTTCCAGGTAAAGAAATCAGAGTTCAAGCAGTTTATGGGACTTCTGCAAGGTCTCACAATATCTTAATTTGTTTGGCCTACCATAAAAAAATGACTTAGGCAGGATAATTTATTAATAATAAGAATGTATTGCTCATAGTTCTGGAAGCAGAAAAGACGAAGAACCAAGTGCCAGCCGATCTGATTCTGATGATGGTCCTCTGATTCATAGATTATGCTTTTTACTTGTCCTCACATGTTAGGAGCAAACAAGCTTCCTTAAACTTTTTTTATTATGGCACAGCCCTCATGACCTAATCACCTCCTAAAGCATCACTTCTTAACACTATTGCATTGAAAATTAAGTTTCAACATATGAATTTGGGGTGGTGGGAACAAACGTTCAGACCACAGCACATAGCTAGAACACATTTTGGCCCAAACGTAAACCCAAACAGTTTGGCTTCTACACTGGTGATATAAATTCTTATGCCACACTGGTTGCACAAAGGATGGCAAAATATGTGGTAGAGGACACCGAAATACTATGTTTGGTTGGTGTGATATGGAAAGCTATCACAAGAAAGGAGAAGGAATTGAATTGGCATGCCTATAGCTAATAATGGATCATGACTTCCTTTTAATGATTAATTTTTAAAATGCTGATTAAGCATCTGATATGTGTAAAACACATATAGAAATATTAAAATCATAATAATAGTAGCCAGAACTTCTTTTTTTTTCTTTTTTCTTTTTTTTTTCTCTTTTTATTTTAAAGATGTGGCGTACAATTCAGGGTTTGGTATACAAAAGTTCACTATGCAGTTACCCTTTTTGATGAGGCATACCCCTCCCTCCCCTGGCAGTTTCCCTCAACTGCCAATCCCAAACCCCTTCCCTGGCAGTTTCCCACTACCGCCAATCCCTTTCTTAAAGTATCATGATACTTGTTCAAGGTCCACTTATGAGTGAGAACATATGGTACTTTGTTTCTGTGATAGATCACTGAGTATGATAGACTCTAAATCCATCCAAGTTGCTGCGAAGTCCAGTATATTTGTTCTTCTTTATGGCTACATAATATTCCATTGTGTGTATGTACTATATTTTTTTTAAAACAATCCAGTTTCAATGGACAGCATAGTTGGTTCCATATTTTTGCTACTGTGAATAGAGCTAGTAACCAGAATTTCTAAGACAGTTACAATGTTCCTGTTATTGTGCTATACCCTTTATACAATACTGTCTAATGGCATGTCCTCTTAGTATCTATGCAAAAAGAAGGAACTGTAATTATTCCAGTAACAGAAAAGAAACCAAAAATATCCATTTGCTTGAGCCAGAATCTCATAGCTAGTTTGTGGTAGAGCCACAACTCAAATCTAAGTCTTTTGTGTGGTATTTTTTGTTTGTTTATGAGGTAGGCTATATTCACAACTGCCATGCTGTCTTGCCTTTCATTATCAGGAAGACAGAAGAATATTTTGGTGAGTATTAAAAACATAAAGAAAATGTGTATAGTAGATGCTTCACTTAAAATTAGTTAATTCGCCTTTTCAAGATTGGAATGAGGGTGTAAAATCCGCAGTGGGTGGAATACAGTGAAGAAGATATGGAAGAGAACTTTCTAGCAGGCAGAGTTGGTGGCATGGACACTTCATCTTTGGGGCATAGTCAGTCCTCATTTCCATGAAGAAAAGCAGCAATCAAGGCTGTGGAAATTACTCTCATGACAAAATGAGAAGGAGAGTTAATCAGGACTTAATTGAACAGTTCAATCTCTAAGCAAGGAGTGGATGGGGGGAAGTGATGAAAGATGGAGAAGGGAAGGAAAAAAAACACATAAAATCCCTCTGTTTAAGATAGTGAAATGTGTCTTCTCATTCATAATGCAGCACCGTAATGTTCTTGTATGAATTGAAAATGCCAGGCAATCAAAGGCCATATGTCTTCAGCTTAGATCCACAGAGTGTCCATGTATTTTTAATCAAGGCTGCATCTCTGACGTATGTTTATGCTTTCTTGGCACAAACAATGCTCTACCAGATTAGCTCTATACCCGGCGCCAGGCTGTTACCTTTGGTCATGCCAGGGGAAAGTAGTTGGCAGATTTCCTCATAATGCATTACTGTAAAGCTAATGCAAACTGTACTTGAAGGATAGCGAACATTGAGAAATCCATTAATGCTGAGGATATGGGCTCATGAGTCACTGAAATCTTTGTTCCCTAGAAGATCTCTCTGCTTCTCTTTTATCCCCATGCCCTGAAATTCATTTACCATATAGTACCCAAAGAAATCTGCTAAAAACGTATATACAAGCTCTTCATTCTTCCACTTAAAGCTTTCTGGTAGAGGGTGAACACATTAAAAACCAGACTCTTTGAGATGGTCCACACAGCTCTGCCTGATTTACTTTACTATCCCAAGTTTATATCATACCTTGCTACCCTATACTTTACTTTAATCACACTGCTTTTCTTTCTGTTCCTAACCACTTATTATTCACTCGTTCAAACATCTGCTCAAAAAAATGTTGAGAGCCTTACGTGTGCTAGGAACTCTGCTAGGTACTGGAGATACACCAGCGAACATAACAAAGAAAGCCTCCTGTCCTCCTGGAACTTATATTTCAGTGGGGAGAGACAGGTAAACAATAAAAATTGTAAAAATGTGAAGGGTAAAGCATGTTAGAAAGTGACAATCACTTTAAAGAACAAAAAGAGAGAAAGTGAAGTAATATAAATGTGGTCAAAATTAAGTGGTAAGAAGCTGTGAAATTAAACAGGGGAGTCAAGTAGGATTTCTCATTTTAAAACATTTGCTTATATTGTTCTTTCTCCTACAACACTTTTCACTTAGATATTTGCATGAGCTTTCCAAAACTCAGGCCTCAGCTCAGACGTCACCTCTCAGAAGGACCTTCTCTGATCCCTCAATGTGAAGCAACTACTTCTTATCACCCTATGTGATGGCATTTAAAACTACCTGAGATTATATTTTTCATCCATTTATTTACTTTGCTTTTGTCTTCAATATTCATGGATTGTAAGCTTTATAAACACCGTGTTTTTACAACTTCACTTAGGTCTCCCATGTCTAGATTAGAGCCTAGCACATAATAGGTACTCAATAAATGATGTTTGAATAAAATTATGCCTGAAGATATCAGCATATTTATTAGACAATTGGAATAAGATAGATAAGTATTATTTGTCATTGACAAATCATTAGAAAACATCATCTTCTCTTTGCATAGTATCATGACATTTGTTTTAAGCAACACAATCCAAGAAATACAGAATATATCAGGAAAATAGCATCATGATAATAATTAAAATGCTATAATCTCATACAGAGCCTACTTTATATACCTAAAGCTTGTCCATTTCTCTCCATTTTCACTGCCACTATTCTGGCCCATGTACCATCAGCTCTTGTCTCTCCATTTTCACTCTTGTCATCATCCAAAATATTTTCCCTCTTGTCATCATCCAAAATATTTTCCAAAGTCCAGGACAAGTGAACTAAAAATAAATGATGAATTATGCCTTCCATTATTTAAGCCCATCAGGGACTGCCAATTGACCATAAGATAGAGTTCAAAGTGGCTCCCAGAAACTTCAAAAACTGAACACTGCCCACTTCCCTAGTTTTATGTCTCAGTACTTCCCACCAGCTCCATGGTCAGTTCAGGCTGACTTTCTCTCAGTTTCCTGCATACCTAAAACTACCATATTTCTTTTAGACCATTAGGAGATGATTTTTTCTGTTTGAGAGTATCTTCTCTGCTATCAAAGTATGGCTAAGTCATACTCATTTTTAAATTTCTACATAGACTTTTATCCTCAGGCAAGAACTAGGTGACACTTCTCTGTAATCTCATACCATCTTGTATCACCTATCACATTACTTCTCTTAATAGTAAATTGCAATTATTTGATTTCTTGCCTATCTCTCCCACTTTACTTAAATAATAACAGAACAAAAATAATGTTTGTCTCTCCCCCCCCCCTTTTGTTTAGTTCAGACATCTTGCATAGCTCTGACTTAAATATATTTGTTGAATCAGTGTTTGGAAGAAATGTGCAACTGACTAAAATAGTCAGACTATATTTCCAGGCAGAACTTTAGATATTATGCCTCATGCCAAAACTCTTTTAATAGGTCTTGCTATGGCAACACTGCTGAAAGCTGAAAGGAGATGCCCATCTCTTGATACTGATATCACAGAGTATAAGCAGGTAGTTCTATTCCATCCCTGGCAATTGTTTTTGGGACCACCAAACTAATCAACCAAAATTAGAATTCTGACTCATACTGGAAATATTGAGCATGGGACCTTCTGCAAAGTAGTGAATTCTGGTGTCTTGTTTACCACATTTAAAAAAAAAAATCCCAAGGATTAGTGGTCTTGCCTGTATCTGAAGACAAACTGAAGTGTCTACAGAAGGATGTAAGAACTGAATGGGGTTTTTGAAATCAAGAATCTCTTTTCATTGATGAAGAAAGCAAGGACTCTAATGTTTGTTTAAATAACATTCTTTCTCTTCTTGAACTGAGTTATTGGTTTTCCTCACAGACAATTTTTTTTAATCTTTTTCATTCAACTACACAACATATTTTGAGAGTTATATTTTTTTTAATTTACTAAACATTGAGAATACACACATAGTTCTTCCCCTGGAACTCTACATAATTACCCATAACTACAAGCATTATTCCATGGTTGCATGTTTCATGGAAAATGTGTTTCATCTTGTATCATAGTTGTATTCATAAGCTTGACTCTCTTTGGAAACCTTTGGCTAATTAGCTTGTACCAGAGCTTTGGTAAACAAGACATATTTTGCTAAAAAAATCATAGAAAAAATGGACAAGGAAGAGATTACATCACACATAGGGATTACACCACACATCTCTACTAAAACAACTTAAAAATATTCCCATGTAAATATATAATTTTCCTGAAGTTCCCTTCTATTCTTGTTGTCACAGGGGCTTCCATTTACCTGTTTTTAATGCAAGAAGACACCATTCTAGATAACTTAGAGTTATTCTCGTCAATGTTTTTCTCCAGATATTTCAAATTATTCTTTCCTTCACTAAATACCATAATTCAACTCTGAAACTAGCTCCTATTTCCAAAAGTGCTTATCCAAAGTCATCACAGTTGTTCAGCTAAACAAAGGGTGCTCTATTTAGCAGAAATTACTATTCTTAGAACATGATGTGCACATTGTATAGCTATACTGGACAACAAATCACAAAGAGTCAAATGATCATTAACCTAAAGTTTGAGCAGCTGAATAGTCATTTATAAGATACCCCCAAAGATACTGACCTCATGGAGTTGTAAGGATCATGTGGAGTAAGTGTGAAAAAAATCTGGCATACGGCCTAAAACAGAGTAAATAGCCTGACAGAAGTTCAGTGCATACTGGTTTACTTATCCTTAATTAAATGTATATGGTGATTCATTTGTTTTATAGCTTCTTACTGTGTTAATGTTTAGGGGACATCTGAATATCGTAAAGGTTATCAATCTCCCTGAAAAGGCACATGTGATTGTAATTATTTTTATAATGAGACATGACCATCCTGATAAAAATCCAGAAAATATGTGTGTGTGGAGGGGGAGGAAGGGGAAGGTGTATGTCTTTCCAAAGAACTTACAAGTACTGAAATTCTTCTATCAAAAGCTGTGTTAATCTTTCTCATATTATTGGCAAATTTTGGAAACAATCATGTTTTTTGTTATAGCTCTTTGGGCATGGATTAACACTACCATTGACCACAGCCACTTGATACCAGTTAAATATAAGGTATTACAAATATTTTAAACCTGGTTCCAGCAATTTCAGAGAGGCAGGTTCTCTTGGGCTTCTGTCAATGGAGCCAATAACAAAAGCACCCATGTGAGTAAAAAATTACATTAATCTACAACAAAAATGGAACAGCATATATTAAAAGAAACCTCCAGACTGCAACTTTTGGTTTTAATATAGAATTATTGAATTATTTTTTTCAATCCTTAATATCTCACTACTTTACAAGTAATATGTCTTTCTAAAAAGCTATGGAGATTGCAGAGATGAGTAATAATTGACTAAATATTTATATCACAAATATCACATCAGTTACTCTACACAGCAATTTTACAAGATTGGCATAATTATTGTTTTTTATAAAAGGCAAAAATCAAGGCTCAGAAAGATTAATAAAGTTACCTAAAATTGGCAATTTAGTGCTAACGTTATGTTTCAAAGGCAGATCTGTCTGGGGAAAAGGGTTAAAACACAGTCATAAATAATCTTGCTGAGTGCTTTACATACATTCCTCCCTCAATCTGCGTAAACTCTGTTTTATCTTCATTTCATAGATGAGGACAGTGAGATTCAGGAAAATTTGTTATTTGTGCAGAGAGCTCATGTAAATATTCTGTGAGAAGGACACACAAAGTATTCTTCCTTGCTGAGGGTCATCAGAGGTATGGAGTTAAGTTTAGTAAGATGCACTAAATCTTCCATAAGGTCTGAAAAAGGCAAAGGTTGAAGAAGGGAAAGGGTAGCCAAAAAAACCAAAAACAAAAACAGAAGTTACATTTTCATGGAACTAATTCTGCATTTTTTTAGCTTGCAAATCTATATTTTCTGTTGAGTTATGTAAGAGAAGGTATTGTTTGTGTTCAAAGGGCAAGTTTGAGGAAAAGCTCAGGACACTGCCTGCATTCTAAGTGGCCCAAGTGATGGAGGGAATGGGCCCTGTTCCAAATTGATTAGTTCTGCTACCTTCTCATTATTGTTCCGCCTGAAGTTTGGCACATAAGCAAGGTCATTCCATGCATGGGCCTGCGTGACTTAACTGATTCTGCTACAAACTTCCTCTCCTTCAATACTCCCACCCCCACCACAGCATGCCACCTGCACTAGAGAAAATTAAAAATCAGCCCATACATTTTACATGAGTTCTGAAGACCAGTGAGAAATTAATATTATATTGTCTTTCGATAAAGATACAGCTGTTTTTAAAGATGTTCATCCAATTCAGTAACAGGAAATTTTGTTTAAATTCCTCCATGAAGCCTATACCTCAAGATGGAAAAAAAATTACATATGGGCTCAGAAGAATATGTTTGAACAAGTTTTCATTTTGCAGTTCACCTTACAAAGAAATTTCAGAGTTACATATTAGGTTGCTGCCCTTCTCAGACTCTTAGGTATCTCATTAATTTTCTATTTCCATGTTTTCTTATAGGTTATTCTCTTAGCCAGAAATTATGCCTTCTTGCATTCTCATGTTCAAATACTTCCAGTTGTTCAAGGTTGACCTTAAATGTCTCATTTTTATGAAGACAGCTTATTTTCTCAAAATAAGATGTGGTTCTTTCTTGTCAGAACTTCAGTAATTCCTAGAATAATTCTCAAACTCTGATTTTCAGTTTCCCCAATAATGTGAGAAATATTGCAACTATATTTCAAGATTGGTTTAACAATTATAGATAGTGTATAAGAAACCTAACAGAGTACTTGACAAATAGTATTCAATAAGTAATATTTGTTTTATTTTTCCTGCTAACAAAGATATTCATTCCAAAGTTCTTTGTATGGAATTCAGACCCTTCATAGTCACTTTCCAGTTTCACTTTCTAGTTTTATAGCTTGCCACTTTCCCTGGGGTACCTATGTCCCCAACTCTCCATTCTGTTAAACAAAAACCTTCCATTCTATTAAACAAAACCCCTCATCATTGAGTGATCACCATGTACATTCATTATCAAGGCCCTCAATGGTTATTTTCCTTGTCTCTGTGTTTCCTTCTGTACCAACTCATTCCCAAATTCTTATGATTTTCAAAGCACATGGACAATAAAAAACAAAGTGTGAATTTAAATTAGTTTCTCTTTTGAGAAGTGTCTATTCATATCTTTTGCCCACTTCTTAGTAGAGCTGTTTGATTTTTTTCCCTTTCAGCATGTTTGAGTTCCTTGTAGTTCCTAGATGTTAGGTCTTTGCCAGATAGACAGTAGGAAAATATTTTTCCCCATTCTGTGGTTTGTCTCCCTGCTTTATACACTGTTGGTAGGAGTGTAAACTAGAACAACATCTGTGGAAAACAATGAGGCAATTCCCAAAAAGTTCTGAAGATCGATCTTCCATATGACCCAGCAATCCCCCTTTCCAGGAATATACCCAGAGGAACTCAAATCACTCTATGAAAAAGATACCTGCACACGCATGTTTGTTGCAGCATTATTCACAATAGCAAAAACATGGAACCAACGATGCCGTCCATTGGAAGTGAACTGGATTTTAAAAAGTGGTACATATACACGATAGAATATTATGCAACCATAAAGAAGGACAAAATTATGAACTGTGCAGCAACTTGAATGGACTTAGAGTCTATAATACTTAGTGATCTATCACAGAAACAAAGAACTGAGTACCACATGTTCTCACTCATAAGCGAACCCTGAACAATTACCATAATACAATAAGAAAGGGATTGGCAGTAGTAGGAAACTGCCAGGGGAGGGAGCAGGGGGTGCACACTTCATCAATAAGGGTACCTGATCTCAAACCAGATGAAGTGGGGACCAAAGTGAGGCCCAAACTTTACCTGTACAATGACCATTTGTATACCTAATCCTGAATTGTACCCCACATCTTTAAAATAAAAATTTTTTTACAAGATTAGTTTCCCATGTCCATAAGCAATTCAGTCAGGCTTCTAAAAGATACTAGGAAATTTTAATAAGCTATTTGCTTATGAGCATAAGTATGAATTTAAAATAAACTTGACTTTGAATGTTAGCTGAATGACTGCACAATTACAGACAAGATCCTTTAAGTCTCTTAGCTTAAGCAGTGATGTTTGTAAAATGTAGCAATATATACTCCATAAAGTTATTCTCATTATATCTTATCATGATATATATTCAGGACATAACCTAATAGGATGTCTATATAGTCAATATATATGTATATGTTATTTAATTTCTCATAATAACTTTAGAAGTGTGCCTATGAATGTTTGTGTATATATAGTATGTGTACATATAATATTGCATATATAATGTGTCACATATCTATAACTATGTATCTATATCCAGATTTATATATACCATATACATATATGGTTTGAGAAGAACTGTCTTAAATCAGACACAATGCAGAAATAAATTCAGGAGTCAATTGATTTAAAATCAAACATTACATTTATTGCTTTTAAAGTTATTGAACAACACAGTTTAGTGAGAGGATAAATGGACTTGATAAAGCCCATTGCTATACTCCTCAGGCTTTGGAATAGCATAAAAAGAGCAAGTGAAGGCTGCAGGCAGAATAGAGCGTGATCCACAATCAATGCGCCACAAAATTACTGGAAAGAGAGAAAAAAAAGAAAATGAATTTTTGGTATTTACTAACTTGTAATAAACTATCTCTACCTAACTGAGAAAAATAGACCAATGTCTATCACCCGATAGTTGATGACTCCTTTATCCTCTATGAGATAGCCTTAGAATAAAGGTTGCTGTGAAAAGCCAGGAGTTTTATTGGAGTAGAGATTCCTCCATTTGGAAACAGGGATCCAGGAATAAAGACTTTATTTTAAAACTTAGCAAGTTCATGATGCATAGTAAGCAACTGATTAAGTGATACCTGCTATTATGAGATAATAGCTGCTTTTGAAAAGTTTTGACTGATCAGCACTGAAATATTATGATACTAAATAAACGCATATGATGTAAGGCAGAAACAATTATTTCAATAAAAGACCACCTAATTAAGACTTCTCTTTAGCAATATAGTTTCTCTGTCCCTGTGGAAGGCCTAAAATCGCCATATTTTGCTGACCTAGCTTCACTAAATTTTAATTCAACAAAAATCTTGCCTAAACAGGTGGTTTCACAAGTCCCAGGCCATGTAACACTCAATCTGTTTAACTGAAATATGTCTCTGGTTCCATATCTGTGCTTTCTACAGGAACTGGATTTGTGCCTTTCTATCTCAATGGAGCATAAATGTAAGGGATGTCAGGAAGGAAGCCAGATATGGAAGACACGAGAGATGAAGTGGCAGTTGGAAGATCATAAAGGTTGAAGCGTTAGAAAGATACAAAGGGAAATCACTCAGATTATTTCATAAATAAAAAAGGAGTATACAACACTACCTTGTGAACTATTACAGCAGGTTTTTTCTAAAATGCAATATGAAATTAGCAGACCATTTTTGGCCCAATAAGGTTGTTTGAGTATTGTCTATATGAGCTTGTATTTTCCCTGTGCATGTATACATTTTGATCAAGGGAGATCTATTAGGGAGAGAAAAAGAAAACTTAAATTACAAAAAAGAGGCTATTGAGTGCTTTCAATGACTTTGCTGTTGTTTAAAGACTTGGGATATATTGCTGCCTGAGAAATGACCTTGCTTTCACAGATCTTACAGTCAAATAGCAAAATCACATATAAAAGCATATGATTAAACACAATGAGGCTAGTGTAAACATAAGGCTACAAATAGTGGACACTAAAGGTGTCAGATGAGCTAAATCTGGGGCAGAGTTAGTGATGCAGGATTAGCAAAGTGTACATCAGTGATATATTTGAACGGAGTCTCAAAGGTCTCTCTATCTCATATTGACCTTCTGTTCTCCAGAATCAATGTAAATGTATTAATATTTACTAATTCAACTTATATATCTTGATACCAACTAAGATTGGTTGCTGATGATTACCATTAATTCTATTTAAAAAGTAATATTAGACAAAGATCCCTCTTTCTTTCAAAATTAGGTGTGGCAATGTGATCTACTTTGGTAAATGAAATGCTATTGTCACTTTCAAGTGCAAACATTAATAGATACGGTATGAGTCATTTGATCTCTTTTCACTGGCTTAGTGGTCATAAACATTTGTACTAAGTTGGATCTTCCATCAGTCTAGGTCCTGTTGTAGATGCAGAGAACTGGGCCTCACGCATCCACATTGAACATGACATAGCCTTCTTTGGTGAAAGCAATTGAAATTCTTGTGACCTACTTAGTTGATACCACTTATACTCTAGGGTCTAGTATAGATTGTGAATTAGATAGACAAGAAACCTGTTCTCACAGAGGAAGGAAGACTTCTGGATAATCACTTATTAGATTTTTTTATGGACAATTTGGGAGTTCCTCAACCTCCACTTGTCCAGAACTGATTTACCATACATCAGACTTCCCAATTCCCTCCTCAACCTAATCATCATTTCAATAAATAGTTGCTCAAGTAGAAATGAACATAGCCATCTTGAATTCTACATTGTTCCTCAATCCAGTAGGTCTTGCCAGTCTGATTTGTAAAATCACTAAAACCTACATTATTTTCTTACTCCACTGTTGTTACTGGAGATGAGGGCAACATCATCTCACATTGAACACTTTCTTCCACACATTTTCAGTTGACCTCCCTGCCTCCAGGCTTTGTCTCTTGATAGCCTCTTCTCAACCAGTGAGAGTTGCTACCAAAATTGCAAATC
The DNA here is from genome assembly GCF_000164805.1 of Carlito syrichta. Classification (NCBI taxonomy): domain Eukaryota; kingdom Metazoa; phylum Chordata; class Mammalia; order Primates; family Tarsiidae; genus Carlito; species Carlito syrichta. Next base: position 74,476 of record NW_007232319.1, read on the forward strand.
TAGACATGTCATTCACTTTTATGTTAAAAACTCAGTGTCTTCTTGTTATGCTTAATGTGGTTTGCAAGACTCTCTACAAAGGTGTGTGCTCTCTTACTCTCCTTTGATTTCCCTCTCATTCTTGCTTTCTCTATCTCTCTCTGTTCTCTCTTTCAAGTCTTACAAAATGTGGTTCCCTTTAATAAATATTCTATTCCCTGTCTTCTCTTACTGATGAAAGCCTACTCATGACAGTCTTCTTTGAACATACTTCATTGGGGAAGTTTTCTGACTTCAAAATTAAGAATTTGTTCCTTTGTATATGCTGCCATCCTATGAAGTACAATATCACTTAATGTCCAGTTTACAGTCCTTGAAACCTGAATTTAAATCTTCACTCTACCACTTACTAGTTATGTAATCTTTCCCAGATTGATCAATGTCTCTTTCTCTCTCTCAGCCTCACTTGGCCTATCTGTAAAACAAAAATAATGCTAGCATCTATCCCCTGGGTTAGGTACTAGGTGTTTGAGAATAAAATGAGGCAATTTATTTAGCAAGATGAAGGCAGAAGATGGCATTGAATGCATGTTAATATTATTCTTTTCAACCAGCTTTGTTGACAAGTAGAAATAGGAGGGAAGGAAACTATGAGAAACTAACACTCAAAATTAAGAAATTGACTTACATCTGGTAATAAATGAAGAGCTATGGAAGATTTTAAAGAGAGAACAGACAGGGTCAGAATTGAATTTCAGAAGAAAAAAAGAAATACAGAATGAGAAGTAGAGGAAGAACTCTTTAAATATGCTTAATGTAGCCAAGCAATTTAACTTTAAGCAATCATATTTAATCACCACTCCCCAAAATTAAGAGCCCATTTCATTTTACAAATATTTATGAAATGTTCAGTAAGTATGAGCTGCTGCAGGGGGATAAGAATTCAAAACGGCATTAAAACATGTAGTGAAATAATCAAGCTTAGTGGCTAAGAGTATTGAATTTAAAACCATACAACCCTAAGTTCATCATCAAGCACTATGCCTTCCCATAGAAACAAAATTCTTAAGTTATCTAAACTTCAGGTTTTTTTGAAAATTTAAACAGGTTTCAATGAGATAATGTGGATACATCATCTTTATAATGATTAAGTTATGGTATGTGTTCAATCAGTGTCGGTTATCACTGTTACTTCTATTATTGTTGATATTATTTTGTAACAGCACTGAATTGCAACTTTATCCATTTCCATGTTTTTCACAGTCTAAAAGAAAACTCTAAAAGAAAGCAGATATGTAGGCAGTAGTTGAGGTGCCAGCCTATTAAAATTAGTTAATAGTTATTAAGTGTATGCCGTCTGTTAGATTTTGTTCTAAGTGTTTTACGTGTACATTAACATTTAATTCTTATAACAGCCTTGTGAGGTAGGTAATACAATGCTAAATGGTACAGATGAGGAAATGCAAAAATAGAGGTTAATCGATGTACCCAAGGTCACACAGCTAGTGACTGACAGGATTGTCATGCGAGCTGAAGTAATCTGACACAGGTGCCATGCTCTAAACCACTAGTTTACCTTGATTCTCTAATAAATAAAGGTGTGAGTATTTTTAAATCATGGGAGGTTTTGAATCAGATGTAACATCTGTGCTGGGCACTGACAGATAATCGACTCACTTTGTTTTCAGGAAAACTTCAACTTAATCACTCCAGATAGTTGGCTGTAACTAACTGTATCCAGAGCTGAAATGTCTCTTCCAAGAATCTCTTCTGTACTGTATTAAGCAGTCATCATTTTTAGAACATCATTTTATATGCTAAATATTTATGTCAGGATTTGGGGGGAAAAAAAGGATACCACCACCTACCTGTCATGTAAAGGTAAATTTTAGTTGCCTGTGTATGGAAAGCGCTCTCTTCAATATTGTCGATCCTAAGCCAGTTTCTATTGACTCATAAATGGAGATAGTGGAATAATTTGAATGATGATATTAATTTATCTTATCTTTGCATTAGAATTTTCCTCTTGGGTCTTTAAGGTCAAGAAATAAAAACAGTGTCAACATTGTTACTGAAATTGATGATGATTGTTAACATAAATAAAGCAATTGACACAACTAATATATTATAAATATCCTCATAACTATATGAAGTACATGTGATTGATCACATCATCTTGAAGATCGGGACACAGAGGCAGGGGATGATTTAATAGTGTATTCAAGATCGCATAACTACCATTGTCACAGTTACAGTCATGGGCAAAAGTCATTATTCAGGTCATAGCCATAGTTACAGATAAGTCTCTGCATTCTCATTCTAGATAGTGCCCAGTGACTGGATGCACAAATGAGCATTTTTAATTTGCCAATTCTCAGTTTTTCTGATCTAAGATTTGGAGTGGGAGTAGAAAGAAGACTTCACACTAGTAATCCAACTTCAAATGGTCTTACCTGAACAGAGAGCTAACCAGTGCATTTCAGCAAAGTGGACAATATGTAAAAAACTCATCTCATCAATAATTATGTCCCCAGTGATGCTGGACCATCTTCCCTCAGTCCATAAAAGAATAGCTTCCATCAGCAGGTCCCAACCTTTGCAGCAGTTCAGCCAGGTCAAATTATTCCATAGTGTCATGTTGCCCCAGGAGTAAGACATCTTCTCTTACTTTATGAAGCTAGCTAGATATAGCTGTTTCCTTCAGTTACTACTAGTTGTGTACACTGGGTCACTCTCCACTTCTCCAGAACAATCAAACACAGTTGCCCAATATTTAACCCAATATTTATATTGTCATAACATACTTCTTTACATTTATAGACATGAAGATATCTACTAACTCAGTGAAGCATCTAGTGATCTTCTAAATTGAATGTCCTTGCCTGGTACATTGAACCCCCACCCTCTCCAAATAAAAGGAAGGAAAAGAAAAAAGTAGCCAAGAAAAAAAGGATATTTTAGAATATGCTTCAGCTGCATAAGGTGTTGTGGTTATTAGGGCAAGTCACTAAATATTTCTAATTCTTCTGTGAGCCACATCTTTGTTTTGTGCTTCCTCACTTAAATGAAGTTGAACATGGTCATGGGATGAGTTAAAAAAAAAAAATGAACAGAAACATTTTGTATTCTTGCTGGGTGAAAGCTTTTTTTTAAAAGAGGTTCTGAAACTACTTTATTAGTATACTAGGATTGAAAAATTAATAAGTAACCCTAAATCGTACCCCATAATTTAAAAAGAAAAATGAAGTATATCTGTAGGTTATGAGACCCAGATTTCTCAAGAGTCATAAAAAAGGTACAAATAAGGAAAGTAACAAGGCTAAAATGAACAATGTGGTATTGGGTTGGAATCAATATGGAATTGTGGGTCTTTTTTCTTTTTTTGATCATATTTTTTAATTTTTTTATTTTAAAGATGTGCGGTACAATTCAGGGTTAAGTATACCAATATTCATTATACAGGTACCATTGTTGATAAGTTGTCCCCCCCACTTCCCTGGCTGTTTCCCACTATTGCCAATTCCTATCTTATAGCATTATGATAATAGTTTAAGGTCTGCTTATGAGTGAGAACGTGTGGTACTCAGTTTTTTGTTTCTGTGATAGATCATTGAGTATTATAGCCTCTAAGTCCATTCAAGATGCTGTAAAGTTCATAATTTTGTCCTTCTTATAGTAGCATAATATTCCATCGTGTATATGTATCACATTTTTTTTATTCAGTCCTCTTTTGATGGGCAACACAGCTGGTTCCATGTTCTTGCTATTGTGACTAATGCTGCAATAAACATGCGTGTACAGATTTCTTTTTCATAGTGATTTGCTTCCTCCGGGTATATTCCCAATAGGGGATTGTGGGATTATATGGAAGGTCAATTTTTAGATCTTTTAGGAATTGCCAAACTGTTCTCCACAGACGTTGTATTAGTTTACACCGCCACCAAGAGTGTAGAAGTGTTCCCTTTTCCCCGCATCCTCTCTAGCATCTGTTCTTTTTTGTGTTATTGATGATGACCATCCTGACTGGAGTTAGGAGGCATCTCAGTGTGGTTTTAATTTTCATTTATTTGATGACTAATGAGGCTGAGCATTTTTGCATGTGTCTGGTGACTGCTCATATGTCTTTTTTTGAGAAGTGTCTCAAGGCAGTAATTCTGTGTCTAGGTGCTTCTCTAGACCCTTAAGCCAAAAGACTATGATGAGTAAAGCACCTCTGCTAACCTGTGTTGGACTTGTGTTAAAGCATTAAGATTACAGAGCTGCTGTTATGCAGTCTTTATTATCATCATCCTCATTCTAATGTTATTTAGTACATGATGTATATGTTTTTTATAAGATCTGAAAATATACTACAAGAAAAGGATGAGTTCAGAAAAAAACTTGACTAGAATAAAAGGAAATAGAGGGTCAAGAAATTCAGGAAATTGTAGGATTGAATGAGAAAACTGTTTGTGAAGCCTAATCTATAATAAGATATAATTGAGAATGTTATTGAATTTAACAAAAGGCAAAAAAAGAAAACTTAGATTCTCAGTAAGAATTAAATAAAAGGAATGGCTATCACAACCCCTGTTAAAATCTCTAAATCAATTAACGTGTTTCAGATAAAAGGTATAATTAAGAGACTGGTATCCAATAAATGCATTCAATTACACAAATTGTTGAGGGGAAAAAAATATAACACTACAATTTTTCCTTGTCCATGAAAACCTTATGAGTTAAAGTTGCTGTGATTTAGATTGCAAGGGGCAGAAGGAGAAGAACCAAGCAAGCAAAGACATAAAAAAACTAAGAAATATATCTAGAAAATAATAGTGAGGGTGATATTGGCACACAGAAATGATGGTATTCAAAGAGAAATGAAGGCTACTAACATTCTAAGTGAGTGGTGCTGCTAATAAGTCAGTCTGTGACTATTTGAGATTTAAAATAACACTAGGACTCCCAAACTCCTAAGCCAAACAGAGGCTGAAAACAATAGTTAATCACTCTGAGGGCATATTCTCTAATGACAACTTTTGATGTGACCAAGGATATTAATGGAAATGGAAGAAACCCAGAGGACAGGACATGAACTACAGAAAACACAGAACTGGGAGCCCCACTCAGGGAGAAGGATGGCACACTGACATGAAAACATTTCCATTTTGGGGGGCACCTCGTTACATATCTCTGTGGAATTTCAGAATCACTACAGACCAATGATTATATCACCTTCATTTATGGTGGAGGGTATTTATTCTGGTAAACATGTAAATTCTCTTATTGTATGCTGATTTATGGCATGTCTTTTTTGTTTCATTTTTGTTTTTTTGTTTTTTTGTTTTTTTTTAGTTCAGATCTCTGGACCAGAAGGAACTACTTCTGATTATGAAGAAACAACAGGAAACTACTCAGAGATCTGTACTTCAAGTTAGTCACACTGACGAGATGAGTTGTCTCTTGAGTTAAGCTCTTTATTTTTATTTATTTATTTATTTATTTTTGAGTTGGAGTCTCACTCTCACCCAGACTAGAGTGCCGTGGCCGCTCCCGGCCACCGCAGCCTCCACCTGCTGTGCTCCTGCGATCCATCCGCCTCAGCCTTCCAAGTAGTCAGAATTATAGGCATGCGCTCCCACGCCCGGCTGATTTTTTGATTTATTGTAAAGATGAGGTCTCGCCTGCCCAGGTGGGTCTCGAATCCGCGGGCTCAGGCAATCCACTCAC
>NW_007232319.1:80183-81602 GCF_000164805.1 Carlito syrichta
GTTGAATTTGACTACAAAATATGAGCAGACATGCTGTGTGTCATTTTGAGGAGGAAGCATTGGATTGTCAGGCTGAAACACTGCAGTGCTGTGGTAAACCTGGAAGCATATGTAGAAGTGTGCCCTCTATCAGACAGGGTCCTTAATTAACTATAATGAGCAGAGCACCCTGCTGATGTGCAATGGACATGTAATTTGAGAAAGAAAAAAACTTCTGTTACTTCTAGCTTCTGATATTTAGGTGGTATCACTCCGCATAACCTACGTATTCTGACTTGATCATAAGCATGAGTTCATGCTACCTAACTTCATGGTCTTTTCTTAAAGGTATGAAGTAGATTTCCTCTGGTTGATTAATATGATCCATCACCTGTAAGTGAAACCGGGACTTTCAATGAGATTACGGCCATTTTTATCATGAAGACAAGAAGAAAGCAGTACTTATGTCCTACTTTTCACTACAGGCAACTGCCACTGTCCTTCTGCTTGGGTGATTTACAAATAATAATGATAATGACAGTAGTAATAATAATAATAATAAGTCAGAGATAAAAAAAATTCAGCAGAAGTGCATCTTATCTACTCCTCCGTATTCTATCTCTTTGATAAAGTGCATGAAAATCCTCATTATTTTATTGTTTTCTCATTCATTAAATGTGATACTAAAATCTAACATGGTCGCCTCATGGTGCAGTTGAAAGCACCATACACAGTTGGATATGAACTAAATCATAAACTCTAATATTTTTAATTAACTTGTATGAGAGATCATATATTCTTATGTTCATGGACATGTAGGCCGAATCTTCTTTACTACTCTGTTTTCAAAAAAAAGTTAGCTTCTCCACACAAAATAGTGTGTAAACACACCCAATAATAATTATAATAATTATTTCATCAAAATAAGCTAAGATCTTTTTTGGATTTAACCTTAATGTGAAACTTGTTTAATGGTGTATCTTATTTTCTGTTATTCACTTAGTCAAGTAAAGATGATACACATTGTGGGTCATACATTTAATAAAAGACATTTAATAATTTTGACTTTGTTACTGAGGACCTACCATGTGCTTGGTCTTGTGCTAGGAAAACACATGAAAGGAGTCTCTGGAAATGTGACATTAAAGTGAGGGATTGCCGGGCTCGGTGGCTCAGCCTGTAATCCCGCGCCTTTGGGAGGCTGAGATGAGTGAATTGCCTGAGCCCGCGGGTTCGAGACCCGCCTGGGCAGCGAGACCTCATCTCTACAATAAATCAAAAAATCAGCCGGGCGTGGTAGCACATGCCTGTAATTCTGGCTACTCGGAAGGCTGAGGCGGAAGGATCGCCGGAGCCCAGCAGGTCGAGGCTGCGGTGGCCGGGAGCGGCCACTGCACTCCAGTCTGGGCGACAGAGTGAGACTCCAACTCAAAAAAAAAA
>NW_007232319.1:81622-117848 GCF_000164805.1 Carlito syrichta
GGTCTCGCCTGCCCAGGTGGGTCTCGAATCCGCGGGCTCAGGCAATCCACTCACCTCAGCGCGGGATTACAGGCTGAGCCACCGAGCCCGGCGAGTTAAGCTCTTTAATTGCTGCTCTTGGTGTAGAAATGAATTTGTTTTACAGTAGGAAAAGAAAATAATGAAATGTCTGCCTCCAAATAAGTCTACTGCTGTAATTATTAGGGTTGTCCAAAAATTTTTCAGATTTTCTTCCTTCTTGACATTAAAAAAAAGTCACACTTTCCTATCTTCTTCAAGTTAGGTAATGTCATGTGGTTGAATTTGACTACAAAATATGAGCAGACATGCTGTGTGTCATTTTGAGGAGGAAGCATTGGATTGTCAGGCTGAAACACTGCAGTGCTGTGGTAAACCTGGAAGCATATGTAGAAGTGTGCCCTCTATCAGACAGGGTCCTTAATTAACTATAATGAGCAGAGCACCCTGCTGATGTGCAATGGACATGTAATTTGAGAAAGAAAAAAACTTCTGTTACTTCTAGCTTCTGATATTTAGGTGGTATCACTCCGCATAACCTACCTATTCTGACTTGATCATAAGCATGAGTTCATGCTACCTAACTTCATGGTCTTTTCTTAAAGGTATGAAGTAGATTTCCTCTGGTTGATTAATATGATCCATCACCTGTAAGTGCATGAAAATCCTCATTATTTTATTGTTTTCTCATTCATTAAATGTGATACTAAAATCTAACATGGTCGCCTCATGGTGCAGTTGAAAGCACCATACACAGTTGGATATGAACTAAATCATAAACTCTAATATTTTTAATTAACTTGTATGAGAGATCATATATTCTTATGTTCATGGACACACAAAATTCTATCTAGCTTCTCCACACAAAATAGTGTGTAAACACACCCAATAATAATTATAATAATTATTTCATCAAAATAAGCTAAGATCTTTTTTGGATTTAACCTTAATGTGAAATTTGTTTAATGGTGTATCTTATTTTCTGTTATTCACTTAGTCAAGTAAAGATGATACACATTGTGGGTCATACATTTAATAAAAGACATTTAATAATTTTGACTTTGTTACTGAGGACCTACCATGTGCTTGGTCTTGTGCTAGGAAAGCACATGAAAGGAGTCTCTGGAAATGTGACATTAAAGTGAGGGATTATGTGTGAATTTAACAAAGTAGAGGCAAAGAGTATTCAAAGCACAGAGAGTAGTCTGTGCAAAAGTTCTGGTATGCACAAACTGAACTCATTTAGAAATTTTATTTATTTATTTATTTATTTATTTATTTATTTATTTAATTATTTATTTATTTTTGAGTTGGAGTCTCACTCTGTCACCCAGACTGGAGTACAGTGGCACGCTCCCGGCCACCGCAGCCTCGACCTGCCGGCGATCCTTCCGCCTCAGCCTTCCAAGTAGTTGGAACTACAGGCATGCACCACCACGCCCGGCTAATTTTTGATTTATTGTAGAGATAAGGTCTCGCTAAGTTGCCCAGGCGGAATCTCGAACCTGCGGGCTCAGGCAATCCACTCACCTCAGCCTCCCAAGGCACGGGATTACAGGCTGAGCCACCGAGCCTGGCTAGAAATTTTCATTAAAGACAGTGGGAATGATGTAGCAGAGGTGAACGTGATCGTGGTTGGGTAAATAAACAGGTGTAAGCTGGTTTATGCTAGGCCTTGTAATCTTTCCCAGAATTTTTAAATTGTATTAGAAAGACAACAAAGAGTCATTGGATGAACTTACAGTATCAGAATTCCATCCTTTTGTAAATGAATGAATCTTTAATATTTAAAGGTTCCTACTCATGCTTCATTCTTCACATCACACAAGAATCTTTTCTACAGTAGATTAGAATTTCCATAACTTTTTTTTGTTATTAGATATTTATTGAGGATCTTCTCCATAAAAAAGCACTATGCAAAAAAGCTGGATGTATAAATATATCTCTTAAGTTAAAGTAGTCATGTGGTATGCAATGAGAATAAGGATTTAGAGTCTATCATACTCAGTGATCTATCACAGAAACAAAGAATTGAGTACCACATGTTCTCACTCATAAGCAGATTCTGAACATTCACCATCATACAATAAGAAAGGGATTGGCAGTAGCAGGACACTGCCAGAGAAGGGAGGCGGGTACATTAGCATTAATAAGAGTACCTGTTTTCCAACTAGGTGAAGTGGGGACCAAAAGGAAGCCCAAACTTTATCCATATGATGGTGACTTATTTATCTAAATCTAAGTTGTACCTTAAATTTTTAAAATAAAAAAATAAGTATGCTTAAAATAAAAAGAAAAATCCTATTTGCACACACTTGTTAAACAATAATTTTACTCTCTCCAAGTGGAATAAAGCAAAATTGTTAATTTTAAAATTCAGAAGTTAAAAATGTGTTTAATACATAATCCATGAGAGCCAAAAGAATAAATACATTAAGCTTCTTAGAGAATGATAGAAACAAAATAGATGACTAAATAGAAGGAATAACCCTTGTGATTCTAGTGACAAAATTTCCTTTAAAAGACACAAGCAGAAATAGAGTGAAAGAGGAAAGCTCGCTGCAGTTGCAAAATGTTAAAAGATTTATTTAACATTTCCCGGGCATAGTTCTAAAATATTCATACATGTTAGACATAATTATGTCATTTTATTGTCCACTGTGTGTCAATTAAATGTCACTTTTTTTTTTGCTATGGCTTATATCACTTTGTCGGCAATTGGGAAATGCAAATAATTATAAACAGAGGCATCTTAAGTAGTAGATAATTTGTTTTATGAATCTTATAGTGAAAATTTTAAATCTGAATGTTGTACTCCGGGAATGATTGAGAAGTAAATGGGCACATTTCTCTGTACAAAACACAGAATAGTCCCTTTATAGCCGTCACATTTAAAGGAACATTGAATTAATGATTAGAGGGGTCAAGAAATAACCTGGAGAAGACTGAATAGTGACTAAATTGCTATTTTCAATCTAGAAATGTTTATTGTTCTGTGCTGTTTTATAAGACTCCATTAGTACCAGTGAAAGTTGCAAAGAGTCTAATTCAGTTCCAGCTTAAGGGGCAACATTCTGTGGAATTTGGCTTTTCATGACAAATTGCTGCCCTTGATATCAGTGATATTTCAGCAGAGGGATGCTGTGAAAAAGTTTCTTGCACTATACAGAAGAGGAGACAGGGGACACTCAGAGCACATTTCATAAAAATTGTCTGAGTTTTGGTGTCAATTAGATTAGGATTCAAATTTTAACATCCTCAATTACTGAATGGTTGACAATTGGAGTTCACTTAATTTTCTGAGTCTTATTTTTTCTCAGCTTAATATAGGAATAGCTTACTTACAGTTGTAGTTAAGATGAAATGAGGTGATTTACTTTTTTTAAAGGACCAATATTCCAGTGTGTGTGTGTATGTGTGTGTGTCAATAGATACTTAAGTTGTTTCATATTTTGACTTTTGTGAATAATGCTGTAATGAACATGAGAGTGCAGTTACCTCTTCTATATACTGATTTCATTCCACTTGTATATATACTCAGCGGTGGAATTGTTCTATCATGTAGAAAAAAAGGTCTGTTTTTTAGATTTTTTGAGGTAACTCCATAGTGCTTTCCATAATGGTTGAGTTAATATACATTCCCACCAACAATATGTAAATGTTCTCTTTTCTCCACATTCCCACCAATATTTATTATCTTTGGACTTCTTGATAATAGTTATCCTAATAGGTGAGAGTGATGTCTCATTGTGGTTTTGACATACATTTTTCTGATGATCAGAGAAGTTGAGCATCTTTAAGTCTGCTTTTTAGCCATTTGCATGCTTTTTATGGGAAAATGTTTATTTAGGTTTTTGCCTGTTTTGTTTTTAATTGGGCTTTTTTTCTGTTAAGTAGTATAAATATCTGCATGTTTTGGATATTAACCTTTATTGGATGTATGATTTGCAAATATTTTCTCTTATTCTGTAGGTTTTCTTTTGATATGAATAGACACTTCTCAAAATAATACATACAAGCAGCCAACAGATACATGAAAAATTCTCAGCCTCACTAATCACTAAAGAAATGAAAATTAAAACCACACTAAGATACCACCTAACTCCATCCAGTCAGGATAGCCATCATCAATAACTCAAAAAACAACTCATGCTGGAGAGGATGTGAAAAAAAGGGGAATGCTTCTACAATTTTGGTAGGAGTGTAGACTAGTACAACCACCAAGGAAAACAACATGGTGATTCCTAAAAGATCTAAAAATTGACCTTCCATATGACCCAGAAATTTCCCTTTCGGAAATATAGCTGGAGGAACAATTCTCATAATGCTGTAAGAAAGGGTTTGGTGGTAACGGGACACTGCCAGGGAAAGGAGCTGGGGGGGTTTCTGATCTCAAAGCAGAGGAAGTGGGGACCAAAGTAAGGCCCAAATTTTGCCTGTACAATGACCATTTGTATACCTAATCCTGAATTGTACCCTACATCTTTAAAATAAATAAATACATTTTTTAAATAATAATTTTTTCAATGATTTCATTTGCTGTGAACAAACTGTTAAATTGATGTTGTCCCCATTGTCTATTTTCACTTGTGTTGCCTTTGCTTAGGGTGTCATTCCCCCCCCCCACACACAAATAATTGCCAAGATAAATGTCATGGAGATTTTTCTCTATTTTTTTTTAGAAGTTTTGCAATTTCAGGTACATTTAAACCTTCAATTTATTTTGGTTTTATTTTTGTGTATGATGTTAGATAAGGATCCAGTTTTCTTTTTCTTTTTTTTTTTTTGCATGTGAATATCCAGTTTTCTAAACACGTTTATCAAAGAGACTATCCATTCTCCATTGTATATTCTTGGTATCTTTGTTGAAGATTAGTTGACTACATATGCATGGGTTTATTTATGGGCTTTCTATTCTGTTTCATTTGTCTATGTGTCTGTTTTGATGCAAGTACCATAGTGTTTTAATTACTATAGCTTTGTTATATAATTTGAAATCAGGATGTGTGATACTTCAAGCTTTGTTCTTCTTTCTCAAGGTTGCTTTAGCTATTTGACATCTTTTGCTGTTTTATATAATCTATTTTTTCTATTCTATAAAACAACTTATAGGAATATTAATAGGAATTAATCTGGAGGACATTATGATAAGAAAAATAATCCAGACACAGAAAGACAAGTATTGCATGATCTCACTTATATGTGGGATTTAAAAATTCAACCTCTTAGAAGAATAGTTACCATGGACCAGAAGTTGAGGGAAACAGGATACTGATTAAAGAGCATAAACTTGCAGTGGTAAGATGATAAGTTCTAGAGTTGTAATGTATAACATGCTGACTTTAGTTAATAGTAATGTTTTTTATACTTGAAATGTTTCAAGTGAGTAGATGTTAAGTATTCTCACCAAATATACACAGACACACAAAGGTAACTATGTAAGTTTAATTAGCTTGATTGTAGTAATCCTTTCACAACATATATCAAAATATTATGTGTACACTTTAGTGTATACATAATTTTTATTTGTCATTTATATTTCAATAAAACTGAAAAAGTAAAGTCAACAGATTAGCAACCTACAAAATGTTAAATGACATGATGTAAGAGAAATTCTTAGCAAATACACATCAGATAAGTGTCTAATAAATGTTTCTGGGAAAATGAGGCTCACAAGTATGTAGTGCAATTATTGGTACAGGGTAGGTGCTTAATAATGGTTACACTTCTCAGTCTTTCCATATCACAAATTGCAGATTGGTTTTAACTTCTGAAAGCTCCTACTATCATCTTCACTCTTCACACCTACTAAGTGCATTCATATGAGAGTTGTTTCATTGCCTTTCTGGTTCCGATGTTCAAATACTGTTTGTTTTTCCAACCTTACCTGTGGTTATTTCTATAGGTAATGATTTCCCTTCATGTCTCAAACTTCTTTTTTACCCTAATTTTAAAACTGCAGGATTTTGTAATGAGAACTTCAAAAGAAGAAGATAAATATGCAACATTTTTCTTGACCTTTGTCCCAATTTAAATTAAAAACCAAACCAGTAATGTTAAATCTAAAAAGAGTCTGGATTAGTCAGTCCAATTACTTTTCATTTGGTGACAAGAAGGGCAGTTGCATTTTTATAGCATCAGTTTTATTTCCCTTTGTTATGAAGAAATCTAACTTCAGTAACAGTGCTACCTCTGTCTGTCTAATATGACACATGGAACTGAAAACGACTCATGTAGTGATCAGTCTTAAAATTCTCCAGGTTAACTTTCTTTCTCCATCCTATTGTTATTCATTTTATTTTGCTTATCATTGTTTTACTAAGAAGTCGAACCAGGATTTTCTATTGCAAACAGCAATGGATTAATTCAGAAAGGCAAAACATAAATTCTGAGTCATCTCAGTCATTCCTGTTAACCAGCACATTGAAAATTTAGGGAGTTAATAAGCAACATTTCTTTATTCCACTCTTGCCAAGCTAAGATCTTCTGAAGAGGAGGTTTTGAATTGTCCAGCTTGCTCTATGACTGGCTAAGTGTATTTGTCAGGATGGGTTATATTATGCTGTATAACAAACAATGCCAGCATTTCAGTGGACTAAAGAAAAGGTTCAATTGGGTTTATTTTTGCAAGCCCAATAAGGGTTAGAAGATTCTAAGAGGTCCATCCTGATGTTGAAATTTGAAGACAAATTGACAGGTGAAAAAAGGATCCAGTAAATGAAGATCCAGACATAATTGTTCTTAATGAAAAAGGTAATTGAAGAATGTGGCTTTCGTGTGTATCCACAGTGGTCCTCACAGTTAACCTTGCTTCATCTCAGCAAATCAAATCATCTCTCAAGTGAATAAATGTCATGTCTACAGGGTGCTGACTCAAGATAAAATGTTGTATAGTTTATATCCAGATAAGAGTAACAATAGTAGTCATAACTTATTAAGAACAAAATTGTAGACACTGAAGAAACATATGTAATTTCTCACTTAGTCTTAAACATGTAGATGTCTTATTTCTCTCCATTTTTCAGAAGAGGTAAACTTCTCAAAAGAAGAGTCACTATTTTAATGTTAGAAATTTAGTAACTTGTAGAGTATGATAGCAAATAAGTACATATACTACTAATAAGAACACATAATAAACTAATACTAATGGTTTAGATATGTGTGTATTTAAAATATATGTGGTGATTTTGTTTGTATTCTCCAATCCAGGTGGGATACTGGGAGGAGAACAGGGCAGGGAATGCTGTATTCATTTCACAGAATAGAAAATCATAACTAATATTATTATAACACTGCACAATTGGCAAAGCATGTTCCCACACATGTTCCCACCTCACTTAATTATCACAACCTGAGGAGAAAGTGAATATGAGAATAAATGGTAGAAGAGAGGAGGGCAGAAAACTGTAACACTTTTCACTTGAGATTTTATAACCCTTAAGGAAATATAAGGCAATTACATCCACGTTCAGGAGAAATCTCTATTCCCATGGAATCATGTGTCTATGACAGAACTTTCACTTGAGTAACCTGTGGTCTTTTTTTTTTCCTTCATGGAGGTGTGCCTTATTTAAATGTTGAATTTTAGAGAAAAATATGAAAATGCTTATTTTCCATCCCTTCTGAAATTAGTACCAGATTACTAACTGCTCTCTGGTGTGTGTCTTGCAAATTATTCTGCAAAGAAGACTAAGATTTTTTTTTTTAGCTTTGTTTATAACTGGTTACATTTATCTTTCAGGATTGGCTAGATCATGCTGGTTAACAAAAAGCACCAACATTCCAGTTAAGTTTTTTACCTTCCCTCCTTCCCTCCCTCCCAGTTAAGTTTTTACCTTCCCTCCTTCCTTCCCTCCCTCCCTCTCTCCCTCTTCTCTCTCTCTCTCTCTCTCTCTCTCTCTCTCTCTCTCTCTCTCTCTCTGTCTGTCTCTCTGTCTCTCTCTCTCTGTCTCTCTTTCTTTCCTTCTTTTCTAAATCTTACTTTGTTGACCAGGCCTGGAGAACAGTGGCATGACCATAGCTCACTGCAGTCTTCACCTCCTGGGCTCAAGTGAACCCACCACCACAGCTTCTTGAGTAGCTGGAGCAATAGGTGCACATCACCATGCCCAGCTAGGTTTTTTTTTTTTTTTTTTTTTTTTATCTCACTCTGTCGCCCAAACTGGAGTGCAGTGGCCGCTCTGGGCCGCCGCAGCCTCAACCTGCTGGGCTCCGGCGATCCTTCCACCTCAGCCTTCCAAGTAGCTGGAACTACAGGCGCGCGCTACCATGCCCGGCTAATTTTTTATTTATTGTAGAGATGAGGTCTCGCCAAGTTGCCCAGGTGGGTCTCTACCCGTGGGCTCAGGCAATCCACTCATCTCAGCCTCCCAAAGGCGCGGGATTACAGGCTGAGCCACCGAGCCCGGTTCCAGTTAAGTTTTTGTAGAGACAAGCTCTCACTGTGCTGCCCAGTCTGGTCTCAAACACTTGGGCTCAAGCAATCCTCCTGCCATGGCCCCAAAGTGTTGGGATGACAGGCATGAGTCACCATGCCCAGCCTATTTTACATTTATATTGCACGTCTAACAGGCATGGGCAAAGGCCCAGCCTGGCAGAGACTTAATCTTGACATTTCCAACTATGATTGCCAAAGTAGAAAATTAGGAAAATCAAATCACATAGTTGGTCATAAAGCTGCATCTTTAAGTGACACATGAACTCCCGTTCATAGTTTATTAGCCAAACAAGTCACATGACATGTCTAACTTTAAAATGGGTCAAAAAATGTAATCCTCCCATGTGCCTAGATAAATCAACTCCAGCACATGTTTTGTGAATAGTGTGTTAATACTACAGTGAATCCGTGTAAAATATACAGTTCAATGGTTTTTAGTATATTTGCAGAGTTGTGCCACCACCACCAAAATCATTTTTAAAATATTTTCATTATCCACAAAAAAACCTATACCCATTAACTGTCAGTCTCTATTCCTTTATCTAATAAAAACTAATAAGAAAAAAGAAAAAAAATTATCTGTAAAATGCATTAGATTTTATAAACAATAAAATATGCACTAAGAAAGAGGAAACATTTAGTTACCGAGAATTAGAAAAACTACTTCTAGGTCTTTAAGAAAAAGTTGTGCATGGAGTTGTATGTTCTTCCTTGGGTCATTTTTTCCCCCTGGATTACAGGTTTTCTGGCATTGTGTCTAGTGGCTCTTCCCAGTTACTCTGCTTCTGGTTTTTCCTAAAAATGTATTTGGTGCTCATATTTTGCTTCTAATATTTCAAGCTCTTATTTTTTTCTCTTTATCACATTGCAATATTAAAGAATTAACATGTCAGCTTAAATGCATTTACACAATACTTAATAGCAAAATTAACATTAATATCATTTCCCTATATATGTGCAATTACCTATATTTACACAAAGTACTATCACAAAACTTGGCTCATTTTAGCTTCACAGTAAGTCTGTAAGATACCTATAATTATCTGAATTTTACAAGTGAGAAAATAATACTCAGTGCTAGAGGTAAGATCTAAACTCAGGTTTACTAATTTCATGTCTAAGGATCTTCCCTATAATGACTTTAGTACATCACTCTTTGAGGAATTGCTAAAGAAGTAGGTGAGACTCTGATAATCAACAGTATCTATCTCCATCCTATTGATAAGTGGACTGGAGTTATTCAATGCTTGTTTGATAGAGGATCACTGATGCTTTGGCTCTGGGATACTAAGGGAAACTCAGAGTAGAAATAATGTGGTCAGAGCAGAGCCAGGGGTCACAAAAAACTTCGGACCAAGGCACATACATTAGATAGTGGTGAGAATGTCAAGGTAGTTGGATTGAGCACTGGGAAGGCATAGACACCAAAGAGCAAATGGAATTAGGAAATGATCACATGGCAGAAAGATGGTCGTACATATAGACATTTTTTTCTGGAGCCAGAGAATAGGACAAGGCAGAAAAGATGAGAGGTAGGATACCAAGGAGACAACAATTCTGAGACAAGCTTCAGAAGCACAATATCAACTGGACAATGAGCATGAATCTCTAGTTATAAACGTAACTTTCTTTTTTCTAAAATATAGCTTTGACACTAGCTACGTGGTTTCGGACAATTTTTTTTAACTTCTCTGAGTCTCAATTTCTTTATTGTTAAAATGAAAATGATAATATTTGTCTCAAATTTGTATTGTGTTCCATGCCTGCATCAATTGCATATTCTAACTTTATGTGTTCATAACACCCTACAATTGACATTAATAAGAGTCATTACTTTTACCAACCTCTGTAATATATGAAAGCAGCAACTGTGTCTTGCTGATTATTGTTATATCCACAACATTTCCTGGCAAGTAGAAGTCATTCAGGAATTTTTTATAGAATGATCTTGATTAAAATTACATGGATGAAGTACATGGCATATAGTAGGATATTCACAGATGTTAGATTTATTTTCCTCTAGAGTAGAGTTTAGCAAACAATTTTCTGAAAATGGCCAAATAGTAAAGATTTCAGACTTTGCAGTCCATACAGTCTCCCTCAAAACTTCAACTGCTGTTGCGGTATGAAAGCAGCCACAGATAATGTGTTAAAGAAAGAGCATGGCTGTGTTATGATAAAACTTTATTTATACACACACAAAAAGGAAGAGGCCAAACTGTCAAAGTTTATCAATCCCTGTTCCAGAGTATATGTTTATATATTACCTACTGTAGCAAGGACTACTTTTAAAACTCGGACTTAGTGTTGTAGGTACTATAGCTAGGAAAAATATTTACTATGGCTAAAAAGAGTGAGCAGTTAATTACGACCCAATCAAATAGAGGTAAGGCTTTTCTTCCTTTACCCTCCCTGTACTCTTCTTCCCCCACATGATGTGTTTCACACTCAATTTCCTCAGCGAGACTCTTTTTTCATGGACAGCACCAAAGAAGACTTCACCCTAATTCAGTCGCAACTTGTCTGTAAATAAAATACATTATGGATTTATGACTTTTAATTTCATAATGCTAATGGACATGAACATATGTTCTTTTTATTATTTTTATTGGAAGTAAAGGAGAATTGAGCCAAATACCCTCAAATTTTTTCTCATCACCTTGGAAACAAATGTCTTTCATACTAATTGCAAGACAAAGGTTTCCATTTATTATGCTAACTATCTCATTATGGAATTTTTTGTCCTTATTTGAGTCTTCTGGATATAACTGGAAACCATCTCAAAATACACAAGTGTGCAGAATGAAAAATATACCAATATCTCTACGGTGTGTCTTTTGTAACAATATAGTACAACTGACATATATTGATTACCATAATCAATAACAACATTTACATACATTTTGTGATTTAATCCTTGTGATATGAGAAGTTATTTTTATTCTGTAGGGCAATAAGAGATGACTCAGGAGATGCAGTAATTTGCCTGAAATTACAGACCTGGACTCACATTTTCAGATTCCAAAATCTTTATACTTAAAAAAAAATCCATCATATCTTGGTTTTATGTATGTATGTATTTTATTTACTTATTTATTTGTTTAGTTGGAGTCTGACTCCATCACACAGGCTGGAAAGCAGTGGTCCGTTCCAGGCCACTGCAGCCTCGAACTGCTGGGCTCAGGCAATCCTCCCACCGCATCCTTCCAAGTAACTGGAACTACAGGCATGTACCACCATGTCTGGCTAATTTTTTTTATTTATTGTAGACATGAAGTCTCACCAAGAGCTCAGACTGGTCTTGAACCTGTAGGCTCAGGCAATCCTCTCACCTTGGTCTCCCAAAGTGCTGGGATTACAGGCATGAGCCACCACTCCCAGCACCTACACATCCTTCTAACTGTATTCTGAATGTTCTATTTTAATGCACACCACCAGAAAATAACAATCATCTTCACTGCGCGTGCGCGCGCGCGTGTTTCCTTTAGTTTACAAAGCTCTTTGAACTTTATTTCATTGAATCATTATGCAAACCTAATAAAATGAGTAGCATGATAGGAATGCAAGTCCTAGGCCACATTCCAGGCTTACTGAATTAAAATCTTCATTTTAACAAAATTTTTAGGTAATCCCAATTTTATTAAAATTTAATAAGCACTGAGTTAAATAAGATCACCCCTATTTTACAGATCATATTTCTCAGAAACAGGAAGTTTCTCAGTTCAGATTGTAAAGATCCTTTCAAGATTTGCCAAACAATTGGGTCAGTAAGGATAGCAAATATAGGGAATATTAATTATTACCAGTGCTCTGCTTCATGGAGTTTACTCTAGCAGCAGATGGAGAGTATACTGGAGAAGAGAATATAGTCAGCCCTTTCTATTCATGAATTTTGCATTTGTGGAATCAATCAACTTCGGTTAATAAATATTTTTTAAAAGACAGAAAACAACAATAAAAAATGTAAATAAGCAATATTGTATAACAACTATTTACATAATACTTACATTATATTAGATATTATATGTAACTCGTGATGATTTGAAGTATATGGAAGAATATGCATAGGTCATATACAAATACACACATAATTGTCCTGGGGAAGTGGGATCCAGGAACTGATCACCCATGGGCACCAAGACAACTGTGAAAAACAACTAATTCTTTCCAAAGAGGGACTCTGATCCCAGAAAAATTTCTATTACACGTGAATGCTCATATCTATTTTTTAGAATAGCTATTATTTGATATACCAAGTGTTAGCATGATTAAAAATAGTAAAAACAGAAACCACCTCTGTTCTTAAATGTGAAAGAATTATCTGAAGAATGTTTTTCTACCACATGATAATAATAAAGGTGGAGTAATCAGCTAATGAAACAAATCTACTTCCATGATCTCCTCTCTCCTTTATTCTGCTTTGATATTGTATTTATTTTTTAATCCTTTCTTGTTTTCTTCTTTTCATTCTCACCTACCCTAATTATTCTGCCGACCCCTGACTATACAGAAATATTACACCTTCCTTCCCTTGTCTGGTAGCCACACAAATCACAATGCCATTTCCTTATAATAATACAAACCAAAAGTTTCAAAGGAGAATAATAAAAGTTTTGTGAGTAGTTAAAAATTGGTTCCTAATACCTGTGTAGTAATGGCCATGAATGTTCTTCATAAAAAAGATTCTAAGTTTCTATTTATTTTCACTTTACTTTTAAGTAAATGGAATACATCTGTGTATCTGTTTGTTATTGTTACAGAAGATAGGTAGGATCAGTACCCTTTAAGATAAATGTGGGGCAAGACACAATGAAAGCAGAAAGGACAGCACAGGCTATGCAACTGATGGAAGAAAGTAAGAAATAACACAAAACCAACAGAATCAGGAAAAAATATAATAGAATTTAAAGCATTCTGAGCCTTCTAGAAGGAGGTGGCACAATCAGTAAGTACATGAATGTTGTAATGATGGTTCTATTTCATAAAACAATAGTTTAATTACGTGTAATATGATGCAGTTACTAAAAACATATACAATTAGTAACGTGCCATACAGAAGCTTCTATCTAAGAGTGTTGAATTAAAATTTTAAAGCCATTTTTGGTCTGTAGAGAGCTATATTTTAGTTATTTGGAGAAAAATAAACTTATGAGAAATAGCACATAATAGTCCTTAGTCATGTTGAATAAAACAAAATTATGATCTCTTTTCTTGAGTACTCTAAAATATTAAAAGCCTTTCTAAAAGGTGCGTTTTAATTGATCTCCAGAGGAATCATTTGTGATTGATGGAGGAGATACTTGTAAATCCATTTTATAAATGAAAAAATTGAGGGTAAGAAGGTAAATTGACAAGTGCAAAAATACTAAACATAGAAGCTATCATTATGTAATATTTTGCCCAAACTACTTATCATGTCAACAATCTATTATTGCTTTTTCTATCTTTTTGTTTTCTTCAATAAATCTCTCAAGAAAAATAAGCAAGCCGGGCTCGATGGCTCAGCCTGTAATCCCGCGCCTTTGGGAGGCTGAGGTGAGTGGATTGCCTGAGTCCACGGGTTCGAGACCCGCCTGGGCAGGCGAGACCTCATCTCTACAATAAATCAAAAATCATCTGGGTGTGGTAGCGCATGCCTATAATTCTGGCTACTTGGAAGGCTGAGGCGGAAGGATCACTGGAGCCCAGCAGGTCGAGGCTGCGGTGGCCGGGAGCGGCCACTGCACTCCAGTCTGGGTGACAGAGTGAGACTCCAACTCAAAAAAAAAGAAAAATAAGCAAACTATGGCAAATGTGGCTGGATGGCAATAATTAAATGACTAAATTACTATAATAATGTATGCAGATAATTATTTGTGATGAAATAAATTTATTTTATTCATTGTCAGTGTTTCTGCAGTTAAATATTAACATATAACCAACCATGGTTATAAAGTGTGGGGATACATGAATTATGAAGATAAAACTTCTGACTCTAGAAGCTCATAGGTTAGATCAGTGGTTCTTAACAAAAAATGATTTTACATCCTTCACCAAAGACGTTTGTCAATATCTGGAGATATTGGATTGTCATAACTGGAGTGATAAGCTGGTGTTGGTGCTACTAACTTCTACTGGGTAGAGGCTAGTGATGGTGTTAAACCTCCTACAATGTGCACAATATCCTCCATCAAAAAAGAATTTTCAGGTCTAAAACATCAGCAGTAACAAAGTTGCAAAATCCTGGTTTATATCAAGAGGGTGAATATTTATAAAACAATGTTTATGATCCAGAACAAATCCATGTGAGAACCTAAAGGAACAACTAACTTTGGATAAGAGAGGAAAAGTTTAATAGGGACAGTGTCCAGGGGTAGTGTCTAAAAGAATGATTACAAATTAAATCATCAAGAAAATATGTATATTAAAGAGCTAGTGTCTAAGTTGGGGACCAGTATTTCTCAAAAGTGCTTTTCAGAGAATATTAGGGCATATAGGGACATAGGAATATAGAGGTATTAGATACACACACACACACACACACACACACAAACATTCCCTGTGGTCAGGGTTTGAGCAAAGCTAATTTAACCAAAATTAAATAAGATTCTTCATTACAGAATTTCTTAAAGTCTTAAGATGTAAATTTCTAATAAAAGAATACAGTATTCAGCATCTCCAAAATATAATTAAATATAAAGAAAGATATGTATAGTTTTAGAAATGCATCTCTTGTGATACATGGCTCACAGCTTTGAAAAATATTGTTTTAGAGAGCAAGAGATCATTTAAGGATGTTAGACAGGCAAAGTGGTCTGAACATTTGTCTGATTGCAGAGCATAAATGGTAATTGTGCAGAAATGAACTGGGGGCACAAATGAAGTGGGAAAAAGAAGTGGGTGACCAATTAAAAAGTTATCACAATAGCTAACGGAAAAAATAATGGAATCCTGTACTAGAACTGTGTTTAGAATATGGTTTGGAAGAACGGAATGCATTGCCTAAGTAGACAAGAGGACTGTCATCCAGATGAGAGTAATACCCTTAATGCCTCATCACTTGTCCTTATTTTATCCTTTAATGTATTTTGTCCATGGCAGAATGTACATCCATTAGCAGAATCATAGAATAAAAGGCACACTCCTTAAGTATGAACTATGCTTGGGATTTCAACCTACACGGACCTACAACTAAGACTCTCCTAAGAGAATTCTCATTTACCAATATTGGAGTGAAGCCATTTTCCTAAGTAGGGCAGGTTGCCTTTATAAACCACAGTCTTACATGTTTGTACAACACAAAATCTTCAGCTTCTGGAGTCCTCTGAATGGTGGAAAGTTTGGCAGCTCATGCATCACTGAACTCCTTGCTATATGAAGAGCTAAAAAGTTACTGAATAGTCCACACTGCACCATAAATTACAGGGTAGTTATTTCTTAGTTATTTAGCAGTTACAGTGCAATTAGTTCCACTTAATGTCAACTTTTGCCAATACATCTTCCATTAGCCTGAAAATTATAGCTTGGTTCTTTTAACAGCATAATGTGCAAGCAGTTTCCAAACTCCAGCTTGCATCTGGGAGGCAAAGGCAGAGAGGAAATTGCTGGGAGAACTGAGTTGATTTGAATGTGGATGCCCAATCCTCATCCCAATGCAGAAGCCATCCACTGACAACCTCACAGCCCTCTTCTGTACCAGCAATCGAACAAGAGGTTTGAAAGAATTCAATGCCCACAGCTAGAGAGCATGGTATAACTGATTAAATATAGGAATAAACTTGTCAGTGCTTAAATCCCAAGGTCTGACAAGGTGAAATCCAAGCTCTGCCACCCCTGAGTATATAGAAGACATGGATTAGTTCAAGTCTGTTACTTGTTTCAGTGTTTACCAACATACCATTTCATTCTTTAGCCCACTCTCCCTCTGAAGGTACAAAGGGATTACACAAACCAGACTTTCTTTCTTTGCTTTTTTCCAAAATTAAGATAGCCAATGTATTTTGTATTTTGCAGACTAAAATTTTAAAGAAGCATGGCATAGCCTCTCTCCCTCTCTCTCCATAGAGATAGATGATGTAGATAGAGATATAGATTGATATAGATCCACACAATGAAGTGAGGTTTTACACAGCAGTTTCTTTTGGGGAACTCTATTGGTTTAATCCTTCAGAATATTCTTGGGTCATTTATTAAGAACTCAGTCATATAGAACTTACTATGTGTCAAGAATTATGCTAATCATTTTGTTTGAGTTATCTTACTTTATAAGGTTAATATTACACTATATTTTTTTAATAAACAAGGACTGTAAGAACTAGAGAAGTTATGTAACTTCCTCATTAAGTAGTATTTGATTTCAGATCTGGAATCTAAACTTCATACTATTTATTAAAATACATGAATATTTATTGAATAACCACTCGATATAAGTCAGGAACTGAAAAAACAAAATGGTCCTACTGTAGATTTGGAAAGATTTCAGAAAATTCCAAAACAATGTGTTTACTTTTGTATGTGTGGGCACCCATTCAGTGCAATTTAAACTGACTCAAAAACTGTTTGCCAAAAGCACATCTGTTTTAAACAATGACAGCTTTGATGTAAACACACATGACTTCTAATGTAAGAGGTCAGCAAGAGCCTAAATTTCTTTGTTCTACTTTCCTTTGCTTACATGTCTCTTGAGACGTTTACACCATCTTGCTTTGAATTGTAACTTTTTGTTTACATTGGCTGCATTCCTCTTATCTCCAGGGGTAAAGACAAACTCTTTTTTTTATCTCCATATCCCTTTACCTACCATAGCACATGACTTGGTGGGGCAGCACACACAGTAACAAAGGACGTGGACTCTGCATGACCACAAGCACATTTAATAATTTCTCAAAGCCTTGATTTATTAATTGAAATAATGGGTATAATAACTCTGACCTAATTCATAGGAGTTTTGTTAAGGCTAAATAAATACACAACATAAAGATTTAGACTACTGTCTGGCACAAAGTATGTCCTCAATAAGTAGGCAAAATTATCATTCATAATATTACCATTTTGAGAGTAGTCATAATAGCCTATTTAGAGAAAAGAAGGATAAGAAATAAAGGATAATTTTTTTCATATTCTTCAGTTGCCCAATGGCCAGGATCAAATAAAATACAACCAAAAATAAACCAGGTTCTAGCGCATTGTGCTTTCTTGTCCCGTCCTTTTATTTTCAGTAAAATGCATGCCTCAAGAATTGTTTATATACAAGAGCACACGACTTATCAATCAATCCAACTCCAAAAGTATATAGTCGTAATGTCCATCTCTGGATACCTAGACCGGTGGTGAGTGACTTCCCCAGATTCAATCAACAGATTTGCAATAGGGTACAGGAACTTCCTTCCTTAGTCTCTACCTTAGATCTCGTTACTAATGATGCAACTGCAGTGCCCATGTTGCCTCCATTGTCTCAGTGGCCCCAAGGACAACCTATTAGATCAATACAACTGTTATTATTTTACCTTATTTATTTTCATGCCCTGACGTATTCAATTCATTGTCTTACTGGCATGACTTTTTTTTTTTTTTTTAGCAGTCAATGAATATTTGTTGAATAAATGGAAGTTAAGGATAAAATAAATTCTGTGTTTGACAGAAAACAATCAATCAGTCAACCAGTACTCATGTGTGTCTTCCTGTGAAAAGGAAACATTTAACTAGATAAATGCCACGTTTTTGCAATGTTTTCAAACATTGTGTTAAAATTAAATGTGACAACAAGTGTTCTGATTCCACTTATATGTGGTAGTCCAACTCATAGAAATAGAAAGCAGAATAGTCACTGGGGGTTGGGTGAAAGGAGAGTTGCTGGTTAAAGGGCATGGGGTTCAGTTTTACAAAATGAAAAAGTTCTGGAGATCTGCTTCACAACAATGTGATTATACTTAACACTACGGATTATGTACACTTAGAAATGGTTAACACAATACATTTTATGGAATGTGTTTTTTTGGTAACAATAAAGAAAAAAGTAAGCATGACTCTTTGAAAAATAAGGCACCTGTTAAGTATAAACGTGTCCCTGGGGGTTGGGTGAAAGGAGAGTTGCTGGTTAAAGGGCATAGGGTTCAGTTTTACAAAATAAAAAAGTTCTGGAGATCTGTTTCACAACAATGTGATTATAGTTAACACTATGGAACTGTACACTTAGAAATGGTTAACACAATATATTTTATGGAATGTGTTTTTTTGGTAACAATAAAGAAAAAAGTAAGCATGACTTTTTGAAAAATAAGGCACCTGTTAAGTATAAAAGTTAAGAATACATTCGTCCCTACCATTATTGTATCTGCCTTCTAAATCCACATTTGTTACTTTTGTTTTTTACTGATGGAGCATCGGTTGGTGTTCAACCAGAGAAGGAGAACTGAATGAGACATACACACATGCATGCATACACTTACACATACTTATAAACATAAATGTAAGAATTTATTATGCAAACCTGATTTATGCAGTTGTGGGGCTGACTAAACAAGTTTAAACTCTGTAGGACAGGTAGTCAGGACTGTCAGATCACATGCAAACTGGAACCCACAAGCACAAACTGAAACTCTTAGTGCACTGGCAGTGAACAGGAAGAAAGGTCGAGGGAAAACAGCTATAGACCTAGCAGCTGTTTGGAGTATCTGCCTCAGGGAATTCCTGATTCTTTTTAACAACTTTCCAAGTGACTGAATCAGAGCCACACTGGATAACCTTCCTTTTAATTAACTGAAGTTCATCTGATGAGGTTGATGAGGGACTTTAAGCACATTTGTGAAATCACTTCATAGTAGCATCTACATTAGTGTTTGATTGAATAACAGAAAGTGTGTGTATGCTGCCAAAAAGAAGAAAGAAAAAAGGAAGAAAATGGCCAGAACTTTCTGGGTTTTTTAGTTTTGTTTTGTTTTGTTTTGCTTTGAGTTGGCGTCTCACTTTGTTGCCCAGACTGGAATGCAGTGGCATGCTTCTGGCCACCGCAGCCTCGACCTGCTGGGCTCCTGAGATCCTCCTGCCTCAGCCTTCCAAGTAGCCGGAACTACAGGAGCGCGCTACCACACCAGGCTAATTTTTGATTTAATGTAGAGATGAGGTCTCACCAAGTTGCCTCGGCAGGTCTCGAACCCGTGGACTCAGGCAATCCACTCGCCTTGGTCTCCCAAAGTGCTGGGATTCCAGGCTGAGCCACTGAGCCCAGCCTCCTCAACTTTCTATTCTCCAGCTCTTCTGAGAGAATATCCCCTGTGGTTCTTTCGTAATTATGAAAGGCATTATGAAAAATCTATTATGAAGGGCATTCTGGGACCATGGTTTAGCCTAGCCAAGTTGGATCAAAAAGTATCACAATGGTAGTATATCTACATGATGCCACACTTGGTCTTGTATCCGAGAGATTTATTATACTACTACATTTTTTAAAAATCTCTTTCTTTTTATCAGCTGCAAATATTTCAGGAAAAGGAAATGTAATTCTTTCTATTTATGAGTATTTATGTTATTTCCAGTCATTTTCTTACTTACAACAATGCTTTGATATTCAACATGTATATACATATTTTTTTAGATGTACCAATGTATTTGTAAAATGCATTCCTAAAAGTGGAAATGTTAAGTCAAATCATATATGCATTTTAAATTTTTTCAATATTGTTAACTTTCTCTTCTTCTTCCACCAAATATTTGACATTTCTTATATCCAAGTTTTTCCTCCTTCCCTCATTGGCTGGGTCTCACCCAGCCAGCTCTACCTATTTTTCCTAAGGCAGAGATGATATTTCTAAAGTGTGAGGCTTTCTGTGAATCAGCATTTTCATCTCCTTGAATGTAATCCCTTAAACCTAAGTGATTAGAGCAATTATTTAGTCCAGTATTCAAATTTGCAAACTGAGTATGCTAGCTAATATGTGGCAAGCCTCTGGAATGCCCCCAAAACTTGGGGGCACAAGACACCAAATAAAGGAAATAAAGCATACCCTATGACACATATTGTTTAGTTTTTCTAAACAATATTCATGTAAACTTCTAAAAATTATTCATGTAAACTTATGTATCAGTTTTTAGAATCTGTAAAACCATCTGTGCCATGATTGATAAATCCTTTTAAGTTTAAAACTCACTAAGACAATTTTATTTTGGAGGGTATCTTAGAGAAGGGATTGCACAGCTAATGGCAAATATAGTTTAAATGGCAGATGAAACTGTTCAAAAAGATTTTGACCTTAGAAAGTGTAAGGTACAACAAACAGGTGACAGGAAGAAGGGAGTATTTAGATATGAGCTTATGTCTTTCAATTTTATTTAAAAGTACATCGATTTATTCTTAATTTAACAATTTTATCTTTTCAGTTTGAACTCAAGGCCCAACTAACGATGTGACCTCTGGTCAGCAAGATACAGGAAAGGTTGTTAAAGACTTTAAAAATGCCTCTGCACTTTCAGGAGAGAGGGGATGTACTGGCTTAGATGTTTTGAGTTCAGAGATCTTCAGCTGTTTGAAAGCCCAGCGAATTGAATGGGAATAAAATTGTCCACATCAAACAAAAACTGTCCGTAGCTTTTGTGCCCAGTCTTATCCTTTGAGCATCAAAGAAATCCTTTCCCTCCATGGACAAAATAGCCCTGTATAAATCAATAAAGGAAAAGACAGACCGGAGAGACTTTGCCAGCTTCAAGTAGGCAGAGGGAGCAAGGGCTGGGAAAGGTGTGAAGGAAGGAGTGTAAAGGGGCGGGGTGGGGGAGGGGAGTGGAGCATGAGGAGAGAGAGAGAGAGAGAGAGAGAGAGAGAGAGAAGACATGCTGTTTAAGGGACAGAGACAGACCATGAAAAGCATAGATGATAATAGCATTTAATGAAAGAGAGAGAGAGAAGATAGAGCAAAGGAAAGACTGATGTCACTGAGAAATGTAGAGGAAGAGGAGACAAAGAATTAATCGACTAAACGGTCTGATATTTTCACTTTATTTATTTATTTATTTATTTATTTATTTTAGGAGTGGGAGTCTCATTATTTTGCCCAGGCTAGAGTGCAGTGGCCATTGTCAGGCCCTATACCTTCGAGCTCCTGGCCTCAAGTGATCCTTCTGCCTCAGCCTTTCCAGTAGCTAGGACTATAGGCTCTCAATAAGTTTTTATCAACACCTAGTAGAGAAGCAGGACTCTAAAACTGAGCACCTCCTTGAGTGTTACTAGTTCTAGAACTATTACCTAATATGATCTGGCACTCTCTTAAGTACTAGAAAGATGGCGCTGAATGAGACATAGCCTCTGTTTTAAAGAGTGGCAAAGACTGAAGGAAGATCAACAGACAATTCTAAGCCAGGGTGATGTAAGCTATGAGAGGGGGTGATGTAAGCTATCCTCGGGGGCTTATGAAAATACATAATAAGGCACTTGACCTCATCCAGGAGAAACTAGAGTTGGGACAGAGACTGGGAATTTGAAAAGACAAAAAATAAAGAGCAGGACTAGCATTTTCCTGTTACTGTTTATATAGAAGTAGAAAATGATGGTGGTTATTGTAATAGCTAATATTCATTTTTAAGGCACTATATTTAGTGTCATCTCTGTTGATCTAAGTTCTTCATAAATATTGTCCCATATTAACAGAAAACTATTGAGTAATATCTATTAATGACCAATTTTGAGGATGAGTAAATCATGTATTTTAGAGTTGGGTAATTTTCTTTAGTTCCAAAATATGAACCCGTTTATGTCCATCTTGCATCTAAGACTACGGTCTTTCCGCTACATTCTGTTGTTGAAGAGGGCAGGGGAGGGAAGATCTACAGAAGATGAGAGGATGGGAAGCTTGCCAGAGAAGGGAGCGTAAAGGGGAAAGAAATGTGATGGACCATGGCAGTAGGCCTTAGAAAAAGGAAGCCTCCTGGGTGAGGAATGGTGATAGTGAATTAGTGAGCAGAGTGGGCAAGGGAAAAGCTGCAGATGAACTGAAAGAACTGAGTGTCTGATATGGGAGGAAGTGATAGAAAAGATGGGGAAAAAGTTTAAGAAAGAAAAGTAGAATTTAGAGAGTCCCAGGGTCAAATGGCAGTCATGAAAAACCCTAACTGACCTCATAAAACTAGCCTATATGGCAACCTAACTTGGATTCCTCTGCTTCTAGCCCCTCCACAGAAGCCAAGATTACCTCTTCCCCTTAAAATCCCCAAGGAAGAGAGGCAATATAAGCTCTGAGATGTGAGTATGGGCTTCACTATTGGTCTTTCTGGCCAACATCAGAGTTCTGAACACAAAGCTTTGCCTTTCCTGCAGAACAATGGAAAGAGATTGTGTAACACTAAGGAGGAAGGAAGGAAGAAAAGAATGTGGACTGGGAGGAGAGCCAGAGGGTCCAGACTGTAGAACTTAGCAAATTTTCAAAACCAATATTCTGATCTTATAAGTGGGAAAATTGAGGCCCATAAAGAATAAGTTATGCCCTAAATCACTCAGCAAGAGGAGGCCAAAGCCTAGCCCTGACCCACACTTCTGACCAGTGTCTTCTCTGTCACCCCATCTAAGAGCGAAAGGGGAAGGAGAGAAACAAGGAATGCAAGCCTCTGGTAGTTAAAAGAAGGTTAAAGGCCAGCTTCACTCTTCTGCAGTTTCAGATAGGAGGGGCGGCATTTGCCTGCAGGCACATCTCATTCAGGAAGCTCAGGTTGTGAAAGATTGTGGATTTAAGCAGGTGCTGCTATTTCTGTCATGCTCTCTGTCTATTTTCAACCACAGGATGCTGTGGGAAGGACTTATGAAATAGTAGCTCTGCTGCTTTTTCACTCCTTCCTTCCCCTACTCAGTCTTTCCTTCTGCAAACCAAGCCTTCAATCCCAGTTTATGCTGCAGACAATAGGTACTTCTACCCTGACAGTCTCTGGCTGGGACAGTCTCATGCCTGTCTTGAATGAGTCATGCTAACTTGTGCTGTAATCAGTAATGAGGTGACCTTATATAACTTCTTTGTAGAGACATCCTGGAGATCACTCAAGCTGACACCAATAAGCTTCCTGGCAATTGGGGTTCAATATGTTTGCTGAGTCAATGAGTGGATGAGTGAATAAATGATGTATGAATATTGAAGCACTCCTGCTCATTTATAAGTGGGAATATTGAGGGCCAATGAGTGAAAAGATTTTCCAGATGTTTTGCAGCAAGTGTAGACACTGCCAGCACTAGAAGCTGGTCTTCTGAAGGAGCTCAGTGGGCAGGCATCGAGTCAGGGAACAGTTAATACAGCCATGCCATAATAAACCATGAAGGCAATGTTTGATGTAAATCCTTGAAGCTCAATCTATGCTTGTCAGTTCAGAAGTCAATCAAGAGGAGAATTCAGGCATCAGAAGACCCCAGAGACAGGACAGAACAAGAGAGCATGAGCTCCTTGGATTAAACGAGAGAGGTCTGTGCTCACAGCATGAGGCAGGGCCAGGAGTGTAGAAGGAGTTGTAGATTGCAATAAGCAAGAAAGCTACAAATAAGTTATAAAGAAAGTCAACCCCATGAAATCAACACGTGAAATTTCTAAAAGAACCAAGGATACCAAGGACAGGAAACATGAAGCATGAAAAAGAAAGGGAGACCAAAAGGAAAGAGGGTATGGGTTCTCCCAAAATCAATGAATCACACACAAAGGAAACCACCAATGGAATTAGTATCATGTGCAATAGACAACAGTGAGAAATCATAAGTAAGAAGGATATTTAGGAAGACCCGTCAATGTCAGAAGTGCTATTTCAAGCAGTGTTTTGCTCTAAAAGGGTGCAAAGGACAGAATGTTTGCGGGGCTGGCCTGCTCCTCTGACAAAATGAGAACAGAGAAAAGAAGGTGATTCCTCCCCTGACTTAACTCTGAGCTTGAGTGGGTGCTCAGTGGAAGAGGGAAAAGTTAAATTATCCCAGTAGCAAGAGGGATCTTCTTGCAAATCAACCTTAAAATAAATAAATAAATAAATAAATAAATAAATAAATAAATAAATAAAAGACAGCAGGTAATTCCAGAAGAGCTTTTGTTTGTTTCCCTAAAGTAACCGTTGGATAACTAAATACATACTTGAGAGAGAGGCACATCACTTTTTCATAGGAGCTGAATTCTGCTGCAGTGCAAAGGGCATTAGATGAATATGGTCTGCTTTTGGCTCAATTGGTGGATTTTAGAGAAATCACTTCTGACCTCAAAGCCTCAGTTTCCCCATCTATAAAATAGAGTGGTGCTTTGTAGGGTTTCTAAGGTCATTACCTGCCCTGTTTTTTTCCTCTATTTATTTTTTGTAAATATTCACAACATCTGTCATTCCCTCTTGCTGTGGGAAGTCACTGGCGATAGAAATATCACTTCCCATTTAATTACTGTTACCTGGTTAATAAGGGAGAGGCTCTTCAAAAAGAGAACCAGGAGTCTCTGGGAGGAAACCAGTTTAGAAATGTGTTAGTAATTGCTTGGTAATGAGTCAGACTCTAAGGTCCTTGAAAACTAAACATGATGATGTTGAAAAGATTCTGGGTCCTTTTCCATTTCAGTTTCTGACAAACCCCCTTCCTCATATGCATAGGCAAATTGCTTCTTTAACCAAGGTCAGGTTAAATGGACTGGACATGAACAGCACTGCATTTGGCTGAAAGCCACTTGGAGCTTAATAACCATCGCATTTCATAGTGCAAACTTTGTGGCTCAGGTTGGTTTCACATTTCTTTATAAGCTCTCTTTCTGAAAATGCCTTTCCTCACAAAAAGCATTTCTAAAGGTTGAATATAGTGATTAGTGACACGTACACATTTAATCTTCTTCAGTCTTTTCCTGTCTGTGGCTCCCCTCCGTGTTTCTAGCCCTTAGAGTTTTATGCCTATATCAAGGAAATGTTTTCATCTGTCTCGCTGCTATTTTCTTTTCTGTCTTATAAATCCTTGAAGAAATGTAGTGTGAGTGAATTTAGTGAGAAGCTGGATGGATGGCTCCAGAGAATGCATTCTCTTCAGCTGAAGAACTGTCTCTATACACAGAGAAGCAAATAGCATCTTCCAGTTCTGTCAACGTGATTATTAAGCATGCGTAGAGCTTTTTCCTCTTTCACTATCACAGCGACAAGCGGTTTAATTAGTTGGTTTTCACCCCAGAGTTGTAAAGATAGATGATTCAATTTATCTACCCTTAGATTAAATGCACATTTGAACCCAGGCTCTCTGATAGACTACCTAGCGTGCTCGGCTTGGAGTCAAATGCCCTGAGTTAAACTTTGTGGCCTGTAGTCTTTAAGCAACATGATATAGTGCAGATCAGTTCATAATTCTAAGGTCACCATGAAATAAATGCACATTGTGATGCCAATAGAGCATACATTCTCAACAACAATGAGACAATATGCTTCCCCAAAGGAGTGAAGATTCATTCTTTTGGAAAGAAAACATCTCTTTTTATGCATAAAGCACATGCTAGCATATTGTACAGAAACAGATATTCAGTATATTTGTGCTATTAAAATTTTAAGGAAAAGGGAAGGACAATTAAGAAAAAAAAGCCTAAAATTTCTCCTCAGGAGAGGTGTTAGTGAAAAAGAATTGAGAAATTGTGCCATAGACACTAAGGAATGGAATACCCATTGTGCACCTACTGAGTTGCAGCCCCACACTTCCATTAATCCTCACAACAGCCCTGTAAGGAAACTATGGGTGTGTCTTTATTTAATAAGGGGATTCAGGAAAAGAGGCAACTGAAATAACATGTACAAAACACCTTTTAAAGAATAAAGTTCTATGCAAATATAAGGTAGTAGTACAATATCAATAATTTCTTAATAGTATATCTAGCAGTTATCTGTTGCTGAAAAATAAAATATCCAAAAGTTGATGGCCAAAACAATAGCCATTTATTCAGCTCACACATCTGTTGGTCAGCAAAGTGAGCTGGATTAAACTGAGTGGTTCCAGTATTGACTGGGTCTGCTCATGTATTTGCAGTAAGTCACCAGTTACTTGGGTGACTCTGCTCCTGCAGGTCACTAGCTGATGGCCAAGACAATGGGGATGACTAGGACTAGTGCTTGTTCTCTTCCAGCAAGTTAACTCCAGTTTATTTTCTCAGGGTAGCAGCAGGGTTCCAAGAGAACAACTGAAATAAGCCTCTTGAGGTCTAGGCTTAGAACCAACATAGTCATTTCAATCATAACTTATTTGTCCAGAGCCAGTCCTAATGTCAACACAGTCTCAAGCAGTAGGAGAATAAACATTTCTTGATGGGAAAGGCTACAAAGTCACATTATAAAGGGTATGAATAAATGGAAGTTAATCATTACAGCCTTTATGATACTCTTTCTTATCATACTAAGGCAGAAAATGGTCACTGACTTGTCTGTCTTTTACCATAAACACACCTTTAAAACTGCAAATTGTGACATGAATATTAATTATTACTATCCTCTAGTTTTCTATTTCTAAAAATTTACTTGGAATATATGAGCAAGAATTGGTACAGTGCCTCCTTATGTAAACATTGTGGAACAGTAGCAAAACAAGCATTTGTTAAATGACTCCATAAGAGTTTGGAAAAAATAGAGTCCTTTTCCAAAGCTTGCCTCAAATACCATCTATTTGAGGAAGGCAGTCTAATAGACATGCTAAATAGCCATTCATCTCAAGTTCCCAAGTCCTATTCAAGCATTAGGTTAGGGCATCAAAAAACTGAGCACTTGGACACCATTATATCAGCTTCATATAAAATTGCCTGCCCTGAGTTATGATTTAACATCATACCTCTGCTTTTATGAAGGGTTAGTATGTGAGTCACCCAAGAGAAGAACATTTCTGTATCTTTTGTAAAACTCTGCTTATAGATAAAATGCACTGAATGGTATTTGTTTTTCCTTTAAGTATGGGTGTGCATGCTAAATTTCTGCTTGGGTTAAGGTCCAGAAAGAATTTTCTCTATGAATGAGTTTGTATGTTTTTGATTATTGTGTAATTCAAAAGTGTTTCTCTTTATAGTTTAGCAGCCAGATAATAAACTAATTGTCCTCATACTATAATCTTGTCAACGCAAATGCCTGAAAGTGCCAATTTCATCTGCTTTTTTTTCAAATGGCTCTTTGAATAACCTTATATGTTATTTTTCCTACTTGCTTTAACTGCAAAGTCACTTTAAGCCACTTCAAAAGAAGTCAAGGGACATATTTAAAGTATCTTATTTTTAAAGTGAACTAATGTCCTGGGGAGATGTTTGTATAATTATAAGTGTGGGCTTGAAAGATTAGCCCTTTATTTGCTATTTTTGTCACTTTATTCAAAGACTATGTTAAGCTGACTTCACATGCATGAGGGTGCCTGGGTTTTGCTCTTTGGTCCAAATAATTTTACTTTCCTGAACTGTGGTTATCTGCTTTGAAGAGTCTTCTTACTTACTTATGCTTTTTTTCCTGTAACAATAGAAATCTTTTTTTAGACATGAGAATATTATGTTTACTAGAATTCCCAATTATATTTAATGATACACAATTTAGATAAAGATTTAAAGCTCTGTGAAACTTACCTAACTTTAAATTGGTTTTCCCTTTGATAATCTTTAAGTTGGTCACAACTTCTAACATGCATTTATATTTCTAATTGTCAATATCAGCAATTCTTTTGCAATTGGCCTAGATTTGAAGTCAAACTTCTTAAGTGTCAAAAGGGTAGAAAATTGGTCTCTACAGTTTGTTGTTGTTTCTACTGGGCTTTTACTATCATGGTCAATAAATATATACTGAGTGAGTGAATAAGTATTTGCT
Organism: Carlito syrichta; assembly: GCF_000164805.1. NCBI lineage: Eukaryota > Metazoa > Chordata > Mammalia > Primates > Tarsiidae > Carlito > Carlito syrichta. The sequence continues at coordinate 109,839 of NW_007232319.1, forward strand.
ATATCTTTCCACCAGCCAAGGAGATCCCTGGCAGTTACTTGGCCATTTTGGCTAAACTAGCTCAACTATGCTATAGGCATAAAATTACATGATTTTCAAGTTAATTGCAAACACTAAATAAAGTAATGGCTATGGAAAACTACAGTGAAGTTCTGACAATTAAGTTCACAAACTTGCCACTGTGTGCTTGTGTTAGCAGCATTGTAGAAACAACTTGGTAAGGTTTCACAATCTTAGTGTATCAGGGTCTCACAACTGTGTTCTTGTGGTCACATGATGGTGTTTAGCCGAGTGACTTTCATTATTGTTGTTGCATGTTTTTGTGTGCCGTTGCAAGAATGTTGGAGCTTGAATTAGGGCAGTGAACAAACATTAAATTTCTTGTTAAATTTGGCAAGAGTGGAAGTGAAATCTGGGACATGTTAGTCCAAGTTTATGGGAATAATGTCATGAGGAATACAACTGTGTACAAATGGTTTAAACATTTTTCTGAGGGGACAGAGAGCATCATTGATGAAAAGAGGCTAGGATGGCCAGTAACAAGCAGAACTGACCAAAAAATTACAAGATTTTGTTAAATTGTGAGTCAAAATTATCAGTTTACTTTGAGATGCATAGCCAACCAAATAAACATTGATAGGAAAACAGGAAAATCTTAACTAAATATCTGGGGATGAGAATGGTGTGAGCAAAATAGTTCCAAAGGAGCTCTTGCATTGTCACAATGCACCAACTCACACAGCACTGTCTGTGAGGGGATTTTTAGCCAGTAAACACATAACTGTATTGGAACACCCTCCCTACTCACATGATCTGGCACCCAATGATTTGTTTGTTTATCCAAAGATTAAGGAAATATTGAAAGGAAGGCATTTTGATAAATTTCAGGACATCAAGGGTCATACAACAACAGCATTAATGGTCATTCCAGAAAAAGAATTCCAAAATTGCTTTGATGGGTAGACTAGGCATAGCTTCCCAAGGGAACTATTTCAAAGGTGACCATAGTGATATTCAGCAATGAGGTAAGTAGCACTTTTTCTAGGATATGTTTGTGAACTTAATTGTCATACCTCATATGCAACAATATGGATGTGGCCAAGTATGAGAAAGAATTTTCTTCCCTGTTGACTTCTGTTTTTCTTCATCTATTACTTTATTCTTGTTATCATGACTTGTGGTTTCATTCTAAAAACAGATTCAGGATAAACAAGAGTGATGGATCCCTAGCCAGAATGACCAAGAAAAAGAGAGAAAAAGTGCAAATAAACACAGTCAGAAAAGCAAAAGATCAAATCACAATTGGCCCTGAAGAAATACAAATAATTGTCAGAGATTACTTTTCACACAGGTATGGAAACAAAATCAATACCTGAATGAAATGGAAGATTTTCTGACATCACACAATCTCCCAAGGTTGAAATAAGAAGATATTGAGATCTTAAATAGACCAATAACAAACCAGGAAATTGACTCTCTCATAAGAAAACTACCTACAAAAACAAAGCCCTGGACCAGTCAAATTTCCAGTAGGATTCTATAAAACATATAAGGAGGAGCTAATATCAATCCGATTGAAAGTATTCTACTAGGCTCAGTGGCTTAGCCTGTAATCCCATGCCTTTGGGAGGCTGAGATGAGTGGATTGCCTGAGCCTGCGGGTTCGAGACCTGCCTGGGCAGCGAGACCTCATCTCTACAATAAATCAAAAAATCAGCCGGGTGTGGTAGCGTATGCCTGTAATTCCAGCTACTTGGAAGGCTGAGGCGGAAGTATCACCGGAGCCCAGCAGGTCGAGGCTGCAGTGGCCGGGAGCAGCCAGTCACTGCACTCCAGTCTGGGTGACAGAGTGAGACTCCAACTCAAAAAAACAAAAAACAAAAAACAAAAAAAAGAAAGCATTCCAGGCAATCAAGAAAGATGGAATTCTCCCCAAATCATTTTGTAAAGCAAACATCACACAAATACCCAAATCAGGTAAAGATTCACCTAAGAAATAGTACTACTGGCCAGTATCTCTGATGAACATAGATGCAAAAATACTCAACAAGATTCCAGCAAATTGGATCGAACAACACATCTCAAAAATCATACACCATGACCAAGTAGACTTTACCTCTGGAATGTAGGGCTGGTTCAACATCTACAAGACCATAAATGTAATTAAATACATCACCAAATGTAAAAACAAGAACCACATAATTATATCATTAGATATAGAAAAAGTTTTTGATAAAATCCAACATCCTTCTTGATAAAAACCCTTGAACACTGAGGTGTAGAAAGAACATATCTCAAAATAGTAAGAGTTATCTACAATAAACCCACAGCCAACATATTGCTAAACAGACAGAAATTGGAAGCATTTCCCATGAAAACCAGAATAAGACAAGGCTGCTCACTCCCACCCTGTTGTTCAACATTGTTTTGGAAGTCCTAGCTAGAGCAACCAGACAAGAGAAGGAAATCAGGGATATCCAAATAGGAAAAGAAGAAGTCAAGTTATCCTTCTTTGCTGGTAATACAATCCTATACTGCAAAAACCCAAGAGAATCTGTCAAAAACCTCTTTGCACTGATAAAGGACATTGGCAAAGTATCAGGGTACAAAATAAATATGCAAAACCAGTTGCCTGCTTATACACAAATAACAAACAAACAAAGAGCCAAATAAAAAGCACAATCCCATTCACAATAGCCACACACACAAAAAGGAAATACCTAGGCATCTTCCCAACCAGAGACATGAAAGATCTTTACAATGGAAACTACAAAACACTGCTCAAAGATGTCACAAACAAATGGATAAACATTACATGCTCATGGATTGGAAGAATAAACATTGTTAAGATGTCCCTCCTACCAAAGGTCATACAGATTCAAGGCAATATCCATTAAATTACCAATATCATTGTTCTCATACATGAAAACTTCAATACAGAAGTTCATATGGAAATATAAACAACCATGAATAGCCAAAATAATCCTTAGAAACTAAACAAAGTGGGAAGTATCACACTTCCAGCCTTTAAACTTTACTATAAGGCTACAGTAACCAAAAAAATCTGGTATTATACAAGAACAGACATATAAGCCAATAGAACAGAATAGACATCCTGGAAGAAAAACCTCAATTTCTCAACCAACTCATCTTTGACAATACCTCCAACAAAAACCACTTTGGAGAGGAGAACCTGTTCAGTAAATGGTGCTGGAAAATTGGCTGACCACAAGAGATTGAAACAGGATCCCATCTATTACCATACACAAAAATCAGCTCTAAATGGATCAGAGACCTAAACCTAAAACCTCAAACATTAAGAATCTTAGAAAATGTAGGAGAAACTCCTATGAAAATTGGAGTGGGGGGACTTCTGGCAAGATGGCAACGGGACAGCCAGGTCTGTGAAACCCTCTGCAAAGGAGAACTGCAGTGGGTCTCTGGCTCTTGCCCCGGGGAGTGCGGACCCCAAAATCGCAGCCTGCTCTTCATACGGAGCTTGGCTGTTGCCACCACTGGAGCATTGCAGCGGACTGAACAGCCACTGCAACACAGACTCCGCCGCCACCACCGCCGCCGCCGCAGCCACCACCACCGCCGCCGGTAGCACATCACACCACCTGGGCCGGAGGCAATCCACAACTTCAGTCCTTGAAGCCCCTTCTGCTTGGATCGCTGCCACCTATCCTGCAACCGAGACGTCCTGCCCGCCATGAGTCTCCTGCCTGTGCCCTGAGGCAGGAACCATCTCCAGTCTCTGCCGGTTCCTGTCCAGCCCCACCCACTCTGGGGCGAGCAGTTGGGATAGCACCACCTGCTGGTGATTCAAGGTAACAACACCGAAATGGGAGAAACAAGCTTGAAAAAGACAAAGGCCAAAGTGGTAAATGGAGAGTGATCTGAACTGTCCTTCACAGCAGACCAGGGGCAACTGACCCTAACTGCAAACTAATTTACCTGCTTGAAAAGAAAGCTAGAAATCAGAACTGAAAGGACATTGAAATTAAACGAAAAGTCTCAGAGTGTGCTTCATTGATTCTGTTAGTTTAATGACTTAATTCTTTTCCTACTGTATTGTTCCTTTTTTTCTCTTCCTTTTCTTCTCTTTTCTTCTCTCTGTAAACCATATCTTTGTATAGAGGAACAGCACACCAATAAGGTGGTTGGTTAGCTTGTATGTTAGCATCACTATATGTTTTATTTTTTTTTTGTATGGGAGTTGGTTCATCAGTAGCTGTGGTCTATTGTTTTTATCTGTTTCAGTATAGGTCTTTCTCTCCATTTGTTGGCACACGTTTGTTTCCCCCCTTACTCCTCTATTTTTCCACCACCCTCTTCAACCCACTGTCTGCTCCATTCTCTTCCCTCTGCTAACCACATTTTATTTCAGGGAGTAAACCTACAGCCCCACTGCACGGACAGATTCCAAGGCAGTGGGAAGTGGGTTTCAGATGATCCACACACTTGCCAGCGAATACCAGGACCTGAAAAAAGATTTTGAATCAACCGGGCTTGGTGGCTCAGCCTGTAATCCCGCGCCTTTGGGGGGCTGAGGTGAGTGGATTGCCTGAGCCTGTGGGTTCGAGACCCACCTGGGCAGCAAGACTTCATCTCCATAATAAATCAAAAATCAGCCAGGCGTGGTAGCGCATACCTGTAATTCCAGCTACTTGGAAGGCTGAGGTGGAAGGATCGCCGGAGCCCAGCAGGTCGAGGCTGCGGTGGCCGGGAGCGGCCACTGCACTGTAGTCTGGGCGACAGATTGAGACTCCAACTCAAAAAAAAAAAAAAAAAAAGATTTTGAATCACAGCTCCCCACTTAAGTAAATCTCAAGACTGCAAATGGACCATCCCCAACCTACAGTGCAACTCTTGAATTGAACAAAGTAAGAGGACGTACATAAAGAATAGGAGATTGAACAAACAGAAGTAAAACCCATCCCTTTACCCCTGAATAACAGAATTAAAGAAGATGGTGATGTGGAGGGAAGGAAAAAGTAGGGAGGGGGGAAACCGCACAAATTAAGAAAAACCAAAAGAAGAATATAGGTCTCACACAGAGCCCTGGGAGATCAGACACTGAGAAAACAGATTCTGGAACACAAACAATGACGAGCCCCCAGAATGACTGGTCACATGCAACATACCCAGACATCAAAACATTAATGGAGAGAATTTAAAAAATTGAGGAGAGACAAGAGGAAAATAGGAAGGAGCTGATGTCAGAAATAACAGCAGTAAAGAATACTGTGATGGAAATGAATAACAGACTAATAAGCATGGAAAGCAGATTAGCCAAGCAGAAGAAAGAATCTCAGAGCTCGAAGACCAAAACACAAAACTAACCCAAAATGTCAAAAGCATAGAAAAGAAGATCCAAAAGACAGAACAAGACCTGCAAGAGATGAATGATCATTTCAAGAGACCAAACCTAAGAGTAATTGGGCTTCCTGAGGCAGAGAGAGAAACAGAAGCCAAACTGAAAAAACATTTCATGAAATCATTCAAGAAAACTTCCATAATCTCATCAAGGATGAAAAAATTCAAACACAAGAGATTCAGAGAACCCCTGCAAGACAAAAAATGAGAAGACCAACTCCCAGACACATAATAATTCGCCTAAACAAAGTAGCTATAAAGGAAAAAAATCCTAAAGGCAGTAAGAGAAAAAGGCCAGACTACCTACCAGGGAAGATCAATTAGAATAACAGCAGATTTACCCACAGAAATGCTTCAGGCTAGTAGACCCTAGAGCCCTATCTTCAAAGTTCTAAAAGATAAACAATTTCAACCAAGAATAACCTACCCAGCCAAACTAAGCTTCATTAGTGAGGAAGAATTGAAATCTTTTCCAGATATCCAATCCCTAAGAACCGATGCTGCCACCAGATCACCTCTACATGAAACACTTAAGAAAGTACTGAACACAGAAGAAAAAGAAAAAAGAACAACATTCTTCACAAGAGTACAGGCAAAAGATTAAAAACACACATGAGCCAACTCCAGAACCCAAAGAAAGACAACAAACAAACAGGAACAACTCTGTAAGAACCTTATGACAGGGATCAACTCTTGCATTTCAATTATTAGCCTAAATGTGAATGGACTAAATGCACCACTGAAAAGATATAGAATGGCAAAAAGGATAAAATATCATCAGGCAACAATCTGTTGCCTTCAAGAGACTCATCTCACTAGAAAGGACAGCCACAGACTCAAAGTAAGAGGATGGGAAACAAACTTTCAGGAGAACAGAATGCAAAAGAAAGGAAGTAGTGATCTTAATGTCATGCAAAATACCCTTCAAGCTATTAAAAATCAAAAAAGATACAGAAGGCCACTACATAATGATAAAAGGCTCAATCAATCAACAAGAAATATGTATCCTAAAAATATATGCACCCAACATAGGAGCACCAACTTTCATAAAGCAACTTCTAGAAAAACTAAAGAAGATATTGACTCTAACAACATCATAACTGGGGACTTTAATACCCCACTCACAACCCTAGACAGATCATCAGGACAAAAAATCAGCAAGGAGATCCGGAACCTCAATGTGACTTTGGACCAAAGGGACTTAATTGAAACCTACAGAACACTTCATCCAAAGAACACAGGATATACATTCTACTCATCACCACATGGAATGTATTCTAAGATCGACTACGTAATTGGCCACAAATCAAGCATAAGCAAATTTAAAAGGACCGAAATTCTACCATACACTTTCTCGGACCACAGTGGAATAAAAATAAACATTGACACCAACAAAGTTCCCCCAAAACCCACAAAGACATGGACACTAAACAGCATGATGCTAAACAACTCCGGGGTCAATGATGAAATCAAAACAGAGATCAAAAGATACCTGGAAACAAATGAAAATGAAGAAACATCTTACCAAAATCTCTGGGACGCCTTGAAAGCTGTAGTAAGAGAGAATTTATATCCTTGCAAACACACATGAAGAAAATGGAAGGAATACAAGTTAACAACCTAAAAAGTCACCTAAAAAAGCTGGAAAAGCAAGAACCCTAATTTCAGCAGAAGAATCCAGATCACCAAAATAAAAGCCCAAATCCAGGACATAGAAGACAAAAAGATAATACAAAAATGAATGAAACCAAAAGCTGGTTCTTCAAAAGGATAAACAAGATCGATGGACCCCTAGCTAGATTGACCAAGAAAAAACAAGAAAAAAATCAAATAAACACAATCAGAAACACAAAAGATGAAGTCACATCTGACCCAGAAGAAATACAAAAGATCATTAGAGACTATTACGTACACTTGTATGGAAACAAACTTGAAAACCTTAAGGAGATGGAGGACTTTCTGACATCACACAACCTACCTAGATTGGAACAAGAAGAAATTGAGACCCTAAATAGACCAATAACAATCAAGGAAATCGACTACATAATAAGAAAACTTCCTACAAAAAAAGGCCCTGGTCTAGATGGCTTTCCAGCAGAATCCTACAAGACATTTAAGGAGGAGCTGATATCAATCCTGTTGAAGGTATTCCAGGCGATTGAAAAAGATGGAACTCTCCCCAAAACATTTACAAAGCCAACATCACATTGATACCAAAGTCAGGTAAAGATCCAACAAAGAAAGAGAACTACAGGCCAATATCTTTGATGAACATAGATGATTAAAATTCTCAACAAGATCCTAGCAAACCGGATTCAGCAATACATCTCAAAAATCATCCATCATGACCAAGTAAGCTTCATTCCTGGGATGCAAGATTGGTTCAACATTCATAAAACCATAAATGTAATTAAATACATCAACAGATGTCAAAACAAAAACCACATGATTATATCATTACATGCAGGAAAAGCTTTTGATAAAATCCAGCACCCCTTCCTGATAAAAATCCTTGAACATCTAGGAATACGGGAAACATACCTCAAAGTAGTAAAAGCCATCTACAAGAAACCCACAGCCAGCATACTCCTAAATGGACAAAATTGGAACCATTTCCCCTGAAAACTGGAA
>NW_007232320.1:0-7717 GCF_000164805.1 Carlito syrichta
GCCCCCCTCCCGGGCGGGTCGGCCGGCCTGGTCTGGTCCCACACTCTGCGATGATTTCTGTGAAATTTTGCTGTAGCGATGACGTTGTTTTCAGGATACCCGAGAGTTCTGTCTGTTCCGTTTTTTATTCAGAATGAAATAAAATATTTTTTTTAGTTCGGACTCGTCCTCTGTGCCTTGTTCTCTGGGCAGTCCTGGCCCCGGGGTGGCCCTGGGCACTGCCGCCTGCTCCTGGCTGCAGCCACCCTCACAGACCCCTCCGGCCAGCCCCAGAGCGCCGGCCCCTTCCTGCCTTTGAGCCTCTCCGTGGGCCCTGGGTGGGAAGGGGCTTTGGATTTCATCCTCCCACCCTGTGTCTGTGGAGTCTCTGGCCGTGAACGGCAGACAAGGCGTGGGACCTTTCCACAGTGGAGAGACCTGTGGACGGTCACCTCGGTTCGCTTCGCTCCGAAAACAGCGTGGGCGTCAGGCCCTCCCCATCTTCCTCCAGGGTGGAGTGCCAGGCAGGCGTGTCCATGCTGGGGTTCGGGGGTGATAAGTCAGGACCCTGGGGTGCTAGAGACAGAAAGCCAACTCAGACTGGTTAAGCCGCAGTGTGGGTGGCACACGGCTGTTTGGTTTCTGCTTGTGTAACTGCCAGTTCAGGGTCAGGAGGGCACCAGGAGAACACTGACCCAGCAGCTGCCTTGTCTCCTCCCTGCCCTGGGGTCTCAGGTCTCAGCTGGGCCAGTCCCGGGAGCCCCGCTGTGGCTGCTGTAACTAATTGCCACAAAGCAGCGGCTTAACGACCACACGTTCATTATCTTACAGCTCTGGAGAGCAGAGTTCTTTTTGTGGTTTTGAGTTGGAGTCTCACTCTGCCACCCAGGCTGGAGTGCAGTGGTACGCTTCCGGCCACCGCAGCCTCAACCTGCTGGGCTCAGGTGATCCTTCAGCCTCAGCCTTCCTAGTAGCTGGAACTAAAGGCGTGTGCCACCACGCCCGGCTAGTTTTTTGATTTATGGTAGAGACGAGGTTTCACTATGTTGCCCAGGCTGGTCTCGAACCCGTGGTGTCAGGCACTCCTCTCGCCTCCACCTCCCAAAGTGCTGGAATGACAGGCATCAGCCACAAGCCTGGCTAGAGCAGAGTTCTAAAACAAAGGTGTCAGCAGGGCTGGCTCCTTCCAGAGACTGTGGGTGTGAGTGTTTCCTGCCTTTTCCAGCCTCAAGAGTGGCCTGCATTCTTTGGCTTGTGGCCCCTTCATCTTCAAAGCCAGCAGCTTGGCAGCTGTCTGCACTCTCTCTCATCTCTGCTTCCATAATCACGTCTCCTTTTGTGACTCTGGCCTCCTGCCTCCTCGTATAAGGACCCCTGTGATGACACTGAGCCCACCAGAGAACCCACAATAACCTCCTCATCATAACGCCCGTCACTAAGCCACAGCTGCGAAGCCCCCTGCTTGCCATGGGAGCGACAGTCACGGGTTCCGAGACATCTCTGGGGGGCCATTTCTCCATTTACCGCCTCACACGTGTTCACTGGGAAGGCAGAATGTGAGCACAGCAGCCCAGACTGTCCCCTCAAGGTTCGCCAGAGCGTGTCCTTAGGTCATGCCTCACCACGGACACGGGGCCACAGGAAAGGTGGAGCTGAATGAGGAACCAGGTGGATGCTCCAACTTGGCTCCAGGAAGACTCTAGAAGGGACTGGGGAGAGGGCGTTTGCTCTGTGGCTGGGGGTGGGCCCACAGAGCCTGCTGGTCCCTTGGGGAGAAGTGCCCACAGGGTGGGGCCCTGGCACCTCCCAGAGGCCACCAGATGCCCAGCTGGTCCTGTCCACGCCTCCCTCAGTATCTGGCTCAGATACAGTTGCCCCCACTCGCGGGTGTTCACGCAAGAAAAGAGCCAGCATGGGAGTGGAGAACACGCACTGACCGCCCCCAGACAATGAGAAAGAGTAGCCCCAAGTGGGTGGGGCGCCACAGAACAAGAATTAACCTGGGAGGCGGCCAAAGCTCCCAGCAAAATCCCGCGGAAGCTGGGCTGTACCCACACCATAGCGTCTCCATTTTAGCAATGATTTATGAGCACCCACCGTGTCAGGTGCTGAGGAGGAAGCAGCGAACAGAACAGACAACACCCTCGCCCTTGGACTTACACTCCAGTGGGGAGAGCCACAACAGAGGCCACGAATCTCACGTCCTGCACTAGCAGGTGGCAAGTGCTGTGGTGGAAAAGCCGGGAAGGGGACAAGCCCATCTGAGTGAGGCCTCATTTGGAAGTAGTGGCCAGAAACGCAAGCCTGTAATCCCGGGCTTTGGGAGGCTGAGGTGAGTGAGTTGCCTGAGGGTTCGAGACCTGCCTGGGCAACTTGGCGAGACCTCATCTCTACAATAAATCAAAAAAATTAGCCAGGCGTGGTAGCGCACACCTGTAATTCCAGCTACTCGGAAGGTTGAGGCGGAAGGATCGCCGGAGCCTAGCAGGTCGAGGCTGCAGCGGCCAGGAGTGACCACTGCACTCCAGTCTGGGCGACTGAGTGAGACTCCAACTCAAAAAAACAAAAACAGAAAAGAAAAGCAAGTCCGAGAGGGCCACCTTGTGGCAGGTTGTCAGAGCAACTGAGGACAGGGTGGGGGAGGGCAGGGGTCTCCGGTGACTGTTGAGGGGTTTGTTTGTTTTTTTGAGTCGTAGCCTCACTCTGTCACCCAGGCTGGAGTGCCGTGGCACACTCACAGCCACTCCAGTGTCGATCTGCTAGGCTCTGGCGATCGTTCCACCTCAGCCTTCCAAGTAACCGGAACTACAGGCACACGCCACCATGCCCAGCTACTTTTGATTTATTGTAGAGACGAGGTCTCACCAAGTTGCCTGGGCTGGTCTCGAACCTGTGAGCTCAGGCAATCCACTCACCTCGACCTCCCAAAGTGCAGGGATGACAGGCTGAGCCACCAAGCCCGGACGGATTTTTTTTAATCAATGATAAAAGCAAAGGCAATAAAAATTATCTGACAAAACTCGAGAAAGAAGTAGAAGAGAAAAATAAAACTTTTACAAAAATAAAAGTCATGTCAGCAATTTCAAAAAACTAAGAATAGCTTGTGTCGAAAACCCAGCCAGGAGTCAGGCATGGTGACCCCAGCCTGTCATCCCTGCACTTTGGGAGGCGGAGGCCAAAGGATTGAGATTCCTACTCAAAAAAGAAAAAGAAAAAGAAAACCCAGTCAGGAAAGCTGGACAGAAAACAGCAGTGATAAAAATGACTCGTGGAGAGACAAGGGTGGTGGTGGGCAGAAGAGGCAACGCAGAGAAGAAACGTGACACAGCAAAGAAGATCCTTCTGAGCAAAGTGCAGGCCGGACTCTCAAGCTTGGAACACGGAAGCCAAGAAGTTCATTGCCGGGCTGGGGGGAGATCCTGGGAGGGAGTTGCCCTGTACCTGGGTGCGGTGGGTGGGACGAGGTGGGGTCATCCCACCCTCATGGACGTTGGAAAGGACGTCTGCCACAGCCAGAGGGGGACAGAGCCGTGTCCAGCCCAGCCCCGGCATCCGTCAAGCACCAAGGTCCCAGAGCCCAAAGTCCCAGCGACCGCACTCGGCAAGGGCTAGAGAGGGACCCCAGCCTGGCAGGGCCTGGCCAGGTGTAGGCCACGTCCTCCTCGAGGCGGGTGGGGGTGGCGCGGCTCCATTTCCGGCAGCGGGTCAGCCCTGCCTTGTGCCACGGGGTCCCTGCCTGACCCCCCATGGCCTGACCGCTTGCTCAGGGTCAGACATTTCTCTGCACGCCCGGTTTGCTGTGTGACTCGCAACTTACTCCCGTGCACCTCGCCCTCGGTCTCCTCCGGAGTCACTTTTCTCGTGGCCATCGCTCTTTTCTGTTCATTTTTGCTCAGGCTTGTCTTGTTCCTGACTGGGTTTTCGCCACCAGCTATTCCTTTTTTCGAAATTGCTAAGGGAGGTCCAAACTTTACCTGTACCATGTCCACTTGCATACTTAATCTTGAATTGTACCCCACATCTTTAAAATAAAATTTATATTTCTCTCTCCCTTTTTTTTTTTGAGTTGGAGTCTCCATCACCCAGGCTGGAGTGCACTGGCACACTCATGGCCACCCTGGCATCGACCTGCTGGGCTTTGGCGATCCTTCCACCTCAACCTTCCAAGTAGCTGGAACTACAGGCGTGCACTACCACGCCCGGCTAATTTTTGATTTATTGTAGAGACGAGGTCTCACCAAGTTGCCCAGGCGGGTCTCGAACCCGCGGGCTCAGGCAATCCACTCGCCTCGGCCTCCCAAAGTGCTAGGATGACAGGCTTGAGCCACCGTGCCCGGCTGATAAAATATATATATATATATATATATTTTTTTTTTATTTTTTTATTTTTTTTATTTTTTTTTTTTTTTTGAGTTGGAGTCTCACTCTGTCACCCAGACTGGAGTTCAGTGGCCGCTCCCGGCCACCGCAGCCTCGACCTGCTGGGCTCCGGCGATCCTTCCGCCTCAGCCTTCCGGGTAGCCGGAATTATAGGCGCGCGCTACCACACCTGGCTAATATTTTGATTTATTGTAGAGATGAGGTCTCACTGCCCAGGCGGGTCTCGAACCCACGGGCTCAAGCAATCCACTCACCTCAGCCTCCCAGAGGCACGGGATTACAGGCTGAGCCACCGAGCCCGGCTTGTTTTTTTCTTTTCAGCAAGTTTGAGTTCCTTTTAGATCCTAGCTGTTAAAGACATACTGTTGGCAAATATTTTTTCCCAGTCTGTGGGCTGTCTCCCACTCTCTCAATGGTTTCTTTGACTTTGCAGAAGCTTGTCAGTTTGATAAGGTCCCACTTGTCTATCTTATGGCATGGGCACTTTTGAGTTTTGATCGGGAATTGTTTGCCAGTTCCAATTTCCATAAGGGTGCCTCCTGCATTTCCTTTTTCTTTTTCTTTTTTTTTTTGAGTTGGAGTCTCCCTCTGTCGCCCAGACTGGAGTGCAATGGCCGCTCCCGGCCACCGCAGCCTCGACCTGCTGGGCTCCGGCGATCCTTCCGCCTCAGCCTTCCAAGTAGCCGGAATTACAGGCATGCGCTACCATGCCCGGTTGATTTTTTTTTTAATTTATTTATTGTAGAGATGAGGTCTCGCTGCCCAGGCGGGTCTCGAACCCGCGGGCTCAGGCAATCCACTCACCTCAGCCTCCCAAAGGCGCGGGATTACAGGCTGAGCCACCGAGCCCGGCTAAAATATATTTTTTTAAAAAGAAGAAATTGCTGGCCGGGCTCAGTGGCTCAGCCTGTCATCCCAGTGCTTTGGGAGCCGAGGCGAACGGATTGCCTGAGCCCGTGGGTTCGAGACCCATCTGGGCAACTTGGCAAGATCTTGTCTCGACAATAAATAAAAAATTAGCCAGGCGTGGTAGCATGCACCTGTAGTTCCGGCTTCTTGGAAGGCTGAGGCGGAAGGATCGCCAGAGCCCAGCAGGTCGAGGCTGTGGTGGCCGGGAGTGGCCACTGCGCTCCAGTCTGGGCGACAGAGTGAGACTCCGACTCAAAAAAAGAGGAAGGAATTGCTAAATGGCTCTCATTCCTGTAAAGGTTTTGATTTCCTCTTCCATCTCTTCTCCGAGTGATAGTCCTGAGCCTCAGTTTCCCCGTCTGCAAAACGAAGGTCGCCAGAGCCTGCCCTCTGGGAGTTCCCAAGGGGAGCATAAACAAAGTGTTCGGTGCCTGGTGTGTCAGGATCACTCCTTCCAGGACCCCAGTGTCGGCGTGGAGACCGTCAGCGTCGCCTGCCCTCTGCCAGCGATCGGGCGCTCAGTGGCGGGCAGGGGATGGGCGGCACCGCTGCTTTCCATGCCTCCTGGTCCAGGCCCCTCGGAGTGGCACCGGCCACCGCCTCCCTGGGCTCCCTGGCCCTTTGACTCACTGGGTGCCCCCTGCTCCAGCCCCCACACCCCGGCCCTGCCTCTCCCCTCCGTTCACCAGTGCCAGCCACTCTGCTCCCTCATGGGTCCCTCAGTTCCTGTTTGGGGACACTGTCTGGACAGCAGCCACGGGGTCTCCGTGGCCAGGGGCTTCAGCTCCAGCCACCACTCTGACAGGCGCCCTCGCTGGTGCTGAGGTCGTTGACCGTCTGGGCCAGCCACGCCCTGCCAGACCCCAGGAGAAGCCGGTCTGTCTCAATCACACCCTTCCTGGGAGCAGCACGTGGGGCCTGGGAGGAGCTTAGGACAACTCTCATGAGACAGACAAGACGTGGACATGGGGCTGGAGCCACCACACCGGACCGGACCCCTCGGACCGGCCCCTCGGCAGCCTCCTCAAGGCACGAGGCCAGAGACTGAGGTGCCGTCTCAGAGGCAGGGCAGCGACTACAGGGCACACAGGCGTGGGGGTGGCACCCCGGGCCAGTCCAGGAAGGCTCCGTGGAGGCGGCAGGCCCAGGGCTGCCCTGGCCGGAGCCCCAGGCGGAAGGTTTGCAAGCAAGCACGGGCCCACAGGAAGTGCCAGACACACATCTCTGGGGGCTCCAGCCTGACCTGTCCACCCCACAGGGGCTGCACCCGTGCATACCCCCCGCCCCCAGGTCCTGCGGGCTGCGTACCAAGGCCAGCCTACTTAACTGCGAGTGCACTCCGGAATTTTGTTTTCGCATATCATTTTGCTTCCGACGTCGTCACGGCTGTCTCCCGCTCGCGACCCGACCCCTCCACTGCGCAGGCTTCTGGCCCCTGGAGGTTTCCTGCGCCCCCCGCCCCACCCCACACACACACCTCGCAGTTCCGCCCACCCTGCCCACGCCCGGCCTGCCTTCTCAGTGTGTGCCCCCCAAATCCATCCCTAGACGTGCTCCCCTGCCCCCACTCTGAGCCCCCTGAAGGCACCCCGCCCCCCCTGCTCTCGACCTCCACTCCTCTTGGGAGGTGACTACCATCCGGGCAACTAAGAGTGTCGCTCACTCACCCCCCGAGGCTCTCAGGTTCCGGGCTCTCAGCCCAGTCCTGCACCAAAGTCACTTGGGGGGGCGGGCAGACCCAGATTCCAGGCCGGGCACACAGACCGCCTCCTCCAAGAAGCCACCGTCAAGCCCTCCTCCTAGGCCCCTGTCCCATGCACTGGCTCCAGGGAGAGGGGACCTGGGGGTGGTCCCAGGGGTCCAGGGGTCTGAGGTGGGGGCTGGAGCCGGGGAGTGGCATCCCTCTGGCCCTGCAGTTGGAGAAAGCCTATCCCAGGCTTCCCGGGACCTCCGCCGTGTCACAGGGGGGACGTCACAGGTCTGGGGAACCCTCAGTGTCTCTGGCAAGGGGACGGGAGACGATGGGCAGAAGCAACCCTGGGGACCCCGCAGGCGGCCGGGCACCCCGTTCCCACCAGGACTCCAGCCCTCCGTCCTGCTGGCCCTGGCCCGCCACCCACCGCCCCTTCAAGCCCTTCGGCCCGATCACAGCTGACCTCCCAGGCTGGCTCCCGTGCCGCGCGGGTCCGGCCTCCGCAGGGCCCCAGGTGGGCGCCGGTGGACCCGACGCAGGGCGGGCCCCAGGCCCGTGCCAGGCACATGCCTCCAGGCCCGCGCTGCGCCGCACAAACTTGTCTCCCGGGATTTTTCCACACGAAACGCGTCTCCCATGGAAGCAACCGGTTGGATGAGCTGGGCGTTCCCACCCCGCCCTCTGGGCCCTCAGGTCTGTCCCGTACCTCCCGGGCGGGATGGAGTCCAGGACTCCGCGGCCAGCAGCAGCGGTCCC
>NW_007232320.1:7737-8126 GCF_000164805.1 Carlito syrichta
CTCCCCTTCAACCCCCCCGCTGACCTCTGACTCCCCTCCTCCAGCCCCCTCCTCTTTAGCACCCCGCCCCCACCTGCTCTCCGCCACCCCCATCAGGGCAGATATCTTCAGGGGACCACGGCTGCCCTGGGGGACAGAGCCCGGAGCCTGGGGACAGGGCTCCGGCCAGGTAGAAGCTGTCAGATGAGCTTGCCAGGGAGGCCCAGGGGGCTTGTGAGCACCGCTCAGCCCCTGCCCCTCCTAGACTCGGCCCGTCCCCCATCCCTGTCTACCAGGGGCCGGTGCGAGAGGGTCTCAGCCGAGGGCCTCGGAGCCCAGTGGTCGACCTAGCGGGGGTGCCTGAGGGAGGCCTGGGCACCAGCCCGGCACCTGCCCCTCCCCCGCCCCCT
>NW_007232320.1:8146-14768 GCF_000164805.1 Carlito syrichta
CTGCATCGTCCCCCCACACCCGGCTCAGCCTCCCAGGCCCCCCCAGCCGGCAGGCGCAGACACGAGTCCGGGCCCCTCTGAGTCAACCCCCTGGGGCAGCTCCGCCTGCTGCACCCTGACTCATGTGCTGGGAACGGCCTCCCACCCCAGGGCCGGGGGGCGGGAGCCAGAGCCGTGCCAGGGTCCCAGGAGCCAGGAAAAGTCGAGACGGCCCTTCTGAAGCCTCTAAGGAGGGGTCTGGGGAAGTCCCGGGATCTAGGCCCAGGGAGGGCGGGTCCACTCGCGTGCTTAGAGGGGGCCTCGCTGGGCGCCAAGCGCCGGGCAAGGGTCTCTGTGGTCCTGCTCGACCCTGCAGCCCCGCCCCCAGCCGATGTCCTCAGCCCTGACTCCGGCACAGACCGGCCCCTGACAGGGTCTCGGCGCCAAGCCTTGCCTAGGCCTCCCCAGCCTCGCCTCCAAGGTCAGGCGGCCTGGTCCTGGAACTACCTTGAGCCCCAGCCCCCAGGGAGTGGGACTTCCTCCCCTGCCGGCCAGGGAGCGGCAGGTCACAGGCTCCCCCCAGGCTCCCGGCCTGTCCCTGAGAGCACACAGTTAGCTGGGCAGCCCACTGGCATGCCCCCGCCCCAGGCCTCCCCTGGGCCTGTAGACACAGACCCCTGTGGCTCTGTCCCAAGAAGGGAGAAAAGGAGGCCAGGCCGGGACCTGGACCACGCAGGGCCTGTTCTTCCGCCCTAATTCCACCTTAAGCAGGTAGCAGCCCCTCCCTCCCACCTGGCCCAGGTGTCCCCGCCCCCAGCCACGCTCTGGGCTGGGCAGCGTCTGTCTCCAGGCTGGCTCTGGGCGAGGCCAGTGGGGAGGGGACTTCAGGGACAGGGCCTCCAGGGACAAGACGAGAAGACAGTCCAGGTTGGAGGCGGCCTTGGCCGCGCCAGGTGAACGGCCCGGCGCCCTTGCCGCCATGCAGGACGGTAACTTCCTGCTGTCCGCCCTGCAGCCCGAGGCCGGTGTGTGCTCCCTGGCGCTGCCCTCGGACCTGCAGCTGGATCGCCGGGGTGCAGAGGGCCCGGAGGCAGAGCGTCTGCGGGCAGCCCGCGTCCAGGAGCAGGTCCGAGCCCGCCTTCTGCAGCTGGGCCAGCAGCCACGGCACAACGGTGCCGCTGAGCCTGAGGCAGAGGCCGAGGCCGCCAGAGGTAGGCCGATGCACATGCGGGTGCCGGGAGAGGGGGAAGGTGGAGGGGACAGCACAGGTGGCGGGCACAGGTGCCCGAGGCGGGCATGGTGGCGTGAGGGGCAGAGGCCACGGTGAGCCGGCTCCGGGGCTCAGCTCCTGACTCACTCGGGCCTGGCACTGAGTCACCCGCCCCGCCCCAGCGAGCTTGGGGAGAAGCCGCGGGTGGGGCTGCCCCACCCCAGCAGGACCCCCAGGTCCTGGGGACCAAGCCTGGCTGGGCCCCCTTGCTCCCTTGGCCGGGAACCCGCCCTGCTTACAATGGGAGGGTCCCCACGCGGTGAGCAGGCCAGGCCCATCTGTCGGCAAACCCGGAACACACCCGCCTGGCGCCGCGTACCCAGTCCCACCTGGTCTCAGGGACAAGGCACAAGCGCCCCCCCCCCGCACCTTCCAGCCCCTCGGGAACGAGCAGAACAGAACGTGGGGGCAGGCCTGGCAAATCCTGGACAAAAGCCAGGGCTTGTCTGGACAAGGGGCTCCCTGTGGAGTTCCAGGGGGAGGGCCTGGCTGGCGTGACCCAGATCTCCTCTGTGAGAACCGCAGGGAGGACTGCGCCCCTCGGTGCCAGCCAGACCCACCAGTGCAGGGATCCTGTCCCCGCCAGGACCTCTGTGTGTGTTAAAAGCTCAAAAATGCATTCAGATCAGGACGGTCATTCTAGAAATGTCATTTCCTCCCTGGCTGGGATGCAGCAACACGGATTAAGGTTAGACAGATTAGCCTCCCAGAATGCCAGGGGCTCAGGCCTCAGTTCACTGTCAGCCCTGAGGACCTGCCCCAGACAGACCTCCAGCCGCTGGCCGCGGAGATGAGGGCTGGGGGAGAGAGGGGCCGGCCAGCGTGGCCTGGATCTCCGGGTCCTCCCACGCTGGGCCTCAGCCTTGCTGGCAGCCGACTCAGGTGCCCGGGGGTCATGGGGCGGAGGAGGTGAAGGAAGGGGTTAATTACCACCTGACTACCCTGCCAATTAGGGGAGGTGAATTGTAATTTGGGGGTGGGGCGTGGCCCCCAGGCGAGCGTCAAAGGCTTAATAGCCCATGCCCAGAAGCCTCATTAACCAGGGTGGGTCTAGGGAGCAGGCCGGGGGTCCCCAAAGGCCATCTGGCTCCTGGGCAGAGCTGGGGGAGGGCCAGGTCCTCTCCCTACAGACCCCAAGCCCCTTGGCCAGGCGGTGCCCCCGGCCTGCTGACCTGCCTCCAGCTCTTCTCACGCCCCCAGCGGCCTGTCCCTCCAAGCGTGCCCCCTCACCCCCAACTGTCCGCTCTGCACCCACCCACGGGGCCCTCCCTGGCCACCCGCTCTCCCCTCCCTTCGTCCACCGGCCTGCCTGTCCATCCTTCCAAGCGTCCACCAGCCCTCACCCCCTCCACCTGCCTCCCTCCTCCCACCCTCCGCCCTCCGCCCTCCCACCTGTCTGTCCACTCTCCGTGGAGTCGGGCTGACACAGCTGCCCCAGGCTTTTGTGTGGCTGGACGGGGTGGGTGTGGCCCCTGACGCAGGCTCAAGTGGGAGAGGGCACTGCCACCAGGCAGACTAGTCCAGGGAGACAGCATCACTCTCCTGTGGCCATGGGGTCTGGGCACAAGAGGGCACCAAGGAGGTCCGGATGGGCCAGGCTGGCTTCCTGGAGCAGGGGGTCAGGCGCTGTGCCCTAGCAGGGATTGCAGAGCTGAGGGTGGAGTCCTGGTCATGCTCCCCAGGCAGCTGGGAGGGCTGTGGGGTGAGTGCATCTGCCCCTGAGGCAGGCGAGGTGTCTCTGGGGAGGGATGTGGGGATCACAAGGGCTGAGGAGGAGAAGAGGACGCGAAGCCATGGCAGGGATGGGGCACCTGGCCTCTCTGGCCTCCCCACCCTGGATCCGAGTCTGCTCCCAGGGTCAGGAACAGAGACGTCTGGCAGAGGGGAGGCAGGAGGCTGGCACTTTGCTGTCCGGTGCAGCGGGGCGACCACTGACCCTGTCCCACAGGCACATCCAGGGGTCAGTACCACACCCTGCAGACTGGCTTCAGCTCACGCTCCCAGGGCCTGAGTGGGGACAAGACCTTGGTGAGTGACAGCTGGGCTGAGGACAGTCCGACTCGGCAGTCCGGGGAGGGGGCTCTGGGACTCCAGGGTCAGAGGGTGGGGACGGGCACCCGCGAGCCCGGCACCCCCTCAAGGCCTCCTTCCTGCCCACAGACCTTCCGGCCCATCGCCAAGCCGTCCTACAGCCCAGCCTCCTGGTCCTCCCGCTCGGCCGTGGACCTGAGCTGCGGTCGGAGGCTGAGCTCTGCCCACAATGGGGGCAGCGCCTTCGGGGCTGTGGGGTATGGAGGCACCCAGCCCGCCCCAGCCATGCCTGCCAGGCCCCTGTCCTTCCACGAGCGCGGGGGCGTGGGGAGCCGCGCTGACTACGACACCCTGTCCCTGCGCTCGCTGAGGCTGGGGGCCGGCGGCCTGGACGACCGCTACAGCGTGGTCTCTGAGCAGCTGGAACCCGCAGCCACCTCGGCCTACAGGGCCTTTGCCTACGAGCGCCAGGCCAGCTCCGGCGCCAGTCGGGCCGGGGGGCTGGACTGGCCAGAGGCCACCGAGGGCCCCCCAAACCGGATCATCCGTGCCCCTGCCATGCGGACCCTGCAGCGGTTCCAGAGCGGCCACCGGAGCCGTGGGGGGCCCGGGGCGGTGCCCGGGGCCGTCCTGGAGCCCGTGGCCCGAGCACCATCTGTGCGCAGCCTCAGCCTCAGCCTGGCAGACTCGGGCCACCTGCCGGACGTGCGTGGCCTGGACAGCTACTGCGGCCACCGGACCCTGCAAAGGCTCAGCAGTGGGTGAGGAGTTGGGCCTGGCTCGGGAGGGGGCTCGTGCCACAGCCCGGCCTGAGGCCCAGGCGAGCCTGACCCCTAATCTCTGGCTCTGCAGTTTTGACGACATCGACCTCCCCTCCGCAGTCAAGTACCTCATGGCCTCAGACCCCAACCTGCAGGTGCTGGGAGCAGCCTACATCCAGCACAAGTGCTACAGCGACGTGGCAGCCAAGAAGCAGGTGACGGTCCCCCGGCCACCGCACAGGCCCGCGGTGGCTCCCGCTGGCCCCCGAGTGCCCTGAAGGCCATCCTCATGGGCTCCACCGCCTCTCTGGTCTCAGACCCCCTCACTGATTCCCAAGCGGACTGGGCAGACCCCACTCTGTCCACGGCTGTCTCAGCCGGGGAAGGGCAGGAGGGCGTGGTTCGCATACACTTGTGTATCGGCATATACCCAGATGTCTGCATCACCTGCACACACCTGGACACACCTGCATATCTGTGTCACCTGTGTACCCTTACCATCCCTGTGTGAGCTCCAGCACCTGCACACATACCTGCATCGCCTGCATCCACCAGGGTACACCAGCTGCATATCTGTATCACCTGTGTACACTTGCCATCCCTGTGTAAGCTTCAGCACCTGCACACACCTGGATACACCTGCATATCTGTATCCCCTGTGTACACTTGCTATCCCTGTGTAAGCTTCAGCACCTACACACACCTGGACACACCTGCATATCTGTGTCACCTGTGTACCCTTACCATCCCTGTGTGAGCTTCAACACCTGCACACATACCTGCATCGCCTGCATCCACCGGATACACCATCTGCATATCTGTATCCCCTGTGTACACTTGCTGTCCCTGGGTAAGCTTCAGCACCTGCACACACGCCTGCATCGCCTGCATCCATCTGCTCTGCAACCACACACACCTGCATTACACCTGCTTCACCCGTGCACACCTGCATAGAGCCACACACATCTCCATGCATCTGTGCACGCTTCCACCCACTTGGACCAGCCTGCCTCCCTCTATAAGCATGTGCACACGTGTGCACACACCACATGCCTGTCCCGCAGGCCCGCAGCCTTCAGGCTGTGCCCAGGCTGGTGAAGCTCTTCAACCACGCCAACCAGGAGGTGCAGCGCCATGCCACGGGCGCCATGCGCAACCTCATCTATGACAACGCAGACAATAAGCTGGCCCTGGTAGAGGAGAACGGCATCTTCGAGCTGCTGCGGACGCTGCGGGAGCAGGACGACGAGCTTCGCAAGAATGTCACAGGTGCCACCTGTCCCTCCTCTGCCTGTCCCTCCTCTGCCAGACCCCCTGACGCTCTGGCCCCTTCTCTGCTAACCCCCTATCCAGCGCTGTTTCTTCCCTGTGTCTTTCTCTACTGGCTGCGTCTCTATGCTGGCCCCTGACCCAACTCTCCCCATATCCCTGAGGACTCTGTCTGGGTCTGTCTCTCTCCTGGTCCCTGAGGACTCTGTGACTGTCTCTCCCCGTGTCCTGAGGACTCTGTGGCTGTGTCTCTGTGTCCCTGAGGACTTTGTACCTGTGTCTCCCTGTGTCACCGTAGCTTTTGCGACTCTCTCCGTGCCCCTGAGGACTCTGTGGCTGTGTGTCTCTCCGTGTCCCTGATAACACTGTGTCTCTATGTCCCCGAGGACTCTGTGGCTCTCTCTCTCCTGGCCCCTGAGGACTCTGTCTGTGGCTGTGTTTCCCCATGTCCCTGAGGACTCTGTCATTGTGTCTCTCAGTGTCCCTGTGGATTCTGTGACTGTCTCCATATCCCTGAGGACTCTGTGACTGTCTCTCTCCATGTCCCTGTGAACTCTGTGGCTGTCTCTCTCTCTGTGTTCCTGAAGACTCTGACTCTGTCTCTCTGTGTTCCCAAGGATTCTGTGACGCTGTCTCCCCGTGTCCCGGTGGACTCTGTGTCTGTCTCTCTCTCTGTATCCCTGAGGACTCTGTGTCTGTGTCTGTATGTTCCTGTATGGACTCTGGTTGTCTCTCTCCTTGTCCCTGAGGACTCTGTGGCTGTCTCTCCTGGTCCCTGAGGACTCTGTCTGTGGCTCTCTCCGTGTCCCTGAGGACTCTCTCTGTTCCTGAGGACTCTGTCACGGTCTCTTTCTGTGTCCCCGTGGACTCTGTGGCTGTCTCTTTGCAGCCACCTCTATTCCAGAGCCACTTATTTCCTAGTGTTTTCCCCTCCTGCTCAGTTCCGGCCCTATAACCCCCAAAGCCGCACTCCTTGGCGGGGCTCCTGGTTGAGACAGGAAACGCCAGACCAGTCCTGGGGAGAGGTCGGCGCTCCCAGAAGCACCCGGGAAAAGCCCGTGGGTGGCAGGCTGACCCGAACGCCCCTCCTGTGCAGGGATCCTGTGGAACCTCTCGTCTAGCGACCACCTGAAGGACCGCCTGGCCCGTGACACGCTGGAGCAGCTCACGGACCTGGTGCTGAGCCCCCTGTCCGGGGCCGGCGGCCCCCCGCTCATCCAGCAGAACGCCTCGGAGGCCGAGATCTTCTACAACGCCACGGGCTTCCTCAGGTGCGCGGGGCGGGGTGGGGGAAGGCCCAGAAGCCGGTTTC
>NW_007232321.1:0-23229 GCF_000164805.1 Carlito syrichta
CCCCACGCTGGGCGGGCAGGTCAGTCTCGGACGCAGGATAGGTGGCAGCGATCCCAGCAGATCTTCCCTGAAGCGGTTCGTTGTGGATCTCCTAGGGCCGCGTGGTGCGATATGCTACCCCTCCCAGAGGCCGCGGCAGTGGTGGTGCTGGCAACGGCAGCGGCAGCGGCGGTGGGGGGAGGGGCGGCGGCGGTGGCAGGACCATTTGGAATGCAGGAAAAACTGTCCAGTCATTTCGATGGCAGCGGCCGAGCTGTGTCTGTAGAGCAGGCTGTGGTGCTGGGGTCCCCAGCCCCCGGGGCTGAGAGTCAGAGACCCACTGCAGATCTCCCTTGCAGAGGGCTTCAGACACCGGGTTGCCCTGTCGCCATCTTGCCGCATCCCTAGCTAGTATCGATATGTGTTTTTAATGGTTCCATCTTTACTTTTATTTCCACTGGTGATTACTATGAAAGTTTTAGTCATTAGTTTCTTTATAAATATATTTAGTTAATGAATATAGAAAACTTTATATAAATATGAGTTAAATATTGAAGGAGTACAAGGAAATTCACCACAAAATATGATATTTTGCCTCAAGGTCTTTCCCAAGCCACGTCCCTGTTAAAATTATCTATTACAGGAAGGAAGAAAGAATGTAATCAGACCTGGCCCAATCATTTTATAAAATAATGGCCGTCTTGAGTTCATTCAACTTCCAAAGAAAACTATTTGCAAGTTATTCTCTTTCCCCCATCAATTCATTCTCCCAATCACTTGTTGCCCTCAATACAATTCTCTTCTTCTCTCTCCCATAACCTGTTTTTGTTGTTGTTGTTCTGAGTTGGAGTCTCATTCTGTTGAGCAGTGGCAGGCTTATGACCACCACAGACACAACCTGCTGGGCTCTGGTGATCCTTCCACCTTAGCCTTCCAAGTAGCTGGAACTACAGGCAAGCACCACCATGTCCAGCTAAGTTTTTGATTTATTGTAGAGATGAGGTCTCACCAAGTGTCCCAGGCTGGCCCTGAACCCATGGGCTCAGGCAATCCTCTCACCTCATCCTCCCAAAGTTCTAGGATTATAGGCGTGAGTCACCGTGCCCAGTCAACCTGTTTTGTCAGAATGCAAGCTCCCATTCTTTCTATAACCTTGAGATAGTATTTAAGTTTCTGTAACTCATTGAGAATTGAGTCTTCATTCTGAAGACTCCCATGGATTAAATGTGTATGCCTTTTTTCTTATTAATCAATCTGCCTCATGCCAAGGGTTTTTAGTGAAATTTTAGGAGGCTAATGCCCATGGCCCTCACAATGTCACACTGAGTAATAAATAATGAATACACATTAATATATATATATTTTTGAGTTGGAGTCTCACTCTGTCGCCCAGACTGGAGTGCAGTGACCACTCCCAGCCACCGCAGCCTGGACTTGCTGAGCTCCGGGGATCCTTCAGAATCAGCCTTCCAAGTAGCGAGTAGCAGGAACTACAGGCGCACACTACCACGCCCGGCTCATTTTGATTTATTGTAGAGATGAAGTCTCGCCAAGTTGCCCAGGCGGGTCTCAAACCCAAGGGCTCAGGCAATCCACTCACCTCAGCCTCCCAAAGGGTGCGGGATTACAGGCTGAGCCACCGAGCCTGGCCACATTGATATTAATCTTTCAATATCACTATTGAAAGGAGGGACCCCAGGAAACTTAGAATCAACTTAGCTCTGGTGCAGCCATTTTGCTCTAGTATACCATTTTGCTTAAGTTTTACAGCTGACACACTTTGCTAAGCAGCTTGTATGACTTCCACATCCCTCTTGTCTTATAATCATGAATAAGAAAACTCACCTTTCCCAAAACTGGTTCCCAGGAGTTTCAAACTCCTTTCAGCCTATCCAGTCCTCCTAACAGTCTTTTTTCCAGGCATTTGTATCAATACTTTGTTAACTATGGCCCATGATGAGCTCTAGCCAACCACCAGGAGGCATCTGTATTGATTCAGTGTTATCCCCTGACCATGACCAACCTCCAGCCCACCACTGAGGTTGTGAGATGTCAAGACCAACATCAAAGAATGCAGCCCAGGCCAGTCCTTTGGACCAAACCCCTCTGGGCCCAGAACCCTCTTTGTTCCAAGGCCCTTAAATACGACCAGTCCTCAGTCCTTCGGAGCCACATTCACTTGAGGGTTGGCCCCCTTTCCATCTGTGAAAGGTGAGTAATAAACTTTGCTTGTTTCTACTTCCTTCTTTGTTCCAATCTTGCATTATTCTCACCATACCAGCATACCTTGCCTCAGTTTCCCCTTTCAAAATAAAGAATTTGTCTATCACATGTGATATATTTCTGATTTACATTCATACTGGTCATAAGAAAAAGCCAATTGTGCCAATATCATTTTTTCTATTTTCTCAATGTTCCTTGAAAGGCATTATATAAGAACTTATCAAATAACTAAAAAGCAATCAATCAAGAAACACTCTTAGATATATACTGAAAATGTCAAAACTTCAAGAATGAAGTGTGTTGGGAGCCGGCTACGGAGGCCCACTGAGCGTTAGGGATCAGGAAGGGCCGTTGACTCCGAGACCACTAGGATGCATTTGGGAGCTATTTGACCCCATTTCCTCCCCCTTTCTACTCAGCACTAACCAGATTAAGCTCCTGTGAGCTCAAAACATAAAAACTCTGAGACCGGGACGAATACAAGTTAACTTTAGAAGCTCATTGCTCCCATTCTTTCGCAAACTGCAGTTTTGGCTTTCACACAACTTATAATTCAAACTCGTGTCACATCTAAGAGCCTTAGTATTGGTCACAGGCTTCTGGGTCATGATCTTAGGATTTATTGAAGGTGTAAATTGTAGAATATAGTTTTAGAAGACAGCCATTTTGTTGAAAGAATGCGACTGGGTTACTTGCAGGTAGCCCACTGTGAACTTTGGACTGGGCCACTCTTCAAACATTCTGGGATGGGCCACTTTCATTTGTAAAGTAAATACTTAAGCTTCTATAGAATTGTTTAACTTGGCATAAATCAATCAGCTTAGGATGAAAAAGGTTTATAGAATATGTCAGTCACAGATTAGGTTATCCTTTGTTATGGGATTTTAAGATTATCATATGAAAAGGGTTTAAAGGTAATTGTTGATTAAGTTTTCATGGATTAAGGTTTCTGGTGGGTGGGGGACGCCCCTCCCACATCTGACTTTGTGTATAAAAGACCTGTTGTAATTCCCAATAACACACATTGCTTCTGCACTAGACTGGAGTCCAGTCTCTTTCTTTCTCTCTCTCTCTTTCTTCTTCCCCCCAATCACCAACGCCGTCTCCACTTTGGGGTACCCTGAACCCGGCTGGAGCTGGACTCCGGCAGAAGTGGAGTTTGCTTGTTAAGAAATGTTAATGAACTAAACTTGGAAATAGCATTTCTGGGTTCCTCAAAATGGGCTCTTGTTTTTGAGTTGGAGTCTCACTCTGTCTCCGAGACTGGAGTGTAATGGCACACTCCAGGCCACTGCAGCCTTGACTTGCTAGGCTCCGGCGATCCTTCTACCTCACACTTCCAAGTAGCTGGAACTACAGGCAGATATACTGAGAAAACAAATGAGAGGGATTCCTTGAATGAACTACAAGATTAATAAAAAATAAGCCGGGCTCGGTGGCTCAGCCTGTAATCCCGTGCCTTTGGGAGGCTGAGGTGAGTGGATTGCCTGAGCCCGCGGGTTCGAGACCCGCCTGGGCAACTTGGCGAGCCCTCATCTCTACAATAAATCAAAAAACTAGCCGGGCGTAGTAGCGCGTGCCTGTAATTCCGGCTACTTGGAAGGCTGAGGCGGAAGGATCACTGGAGCCTAGCAAGTCAAGGCTGCGGTGGCCGGGAGTGGCCACTGCACTCCAGTCTGGGCGACAGAGTGAGACTCCAACTCAAAAAAAAAAAAAAAGAAAGAAAAGAAAAAATATATATATATAATCTATACTATATACTTTAAAATGCAATGAACAGCTGGGCATGGTGACTCAGCCTGTAATCCAAGCACTTTGTGAGGCTGAGGCCAGAGGGTTGCCTGAACCTGGTGGTTCAAGACCTGCCTGGGCTACTTGGTGAGACCTCGTCTCTACAGTAAATCACAAAAACTAGCTGGGCATGGTGGTGTGCGTCTGTAGTTCCAGCTACTTGTCCTATTTGTTGATTGGCTTACAAGATCATTATTCTGATTGATTTCTGCCAAAAGTTTGAACATGTAGCCTGCCCAAGTGAAAGCCCATGAAAAGAGTAGTACAAAGAACCATGAAGTAACTTCGGTAATACAAGGAAATGAGGAGTAACATATAAAAACAAGAAGTAGGGTAATTTATAAAAATGAAAAGTAAAGCTGGGCGTGGTGGCTCATGCCTATAATCCCAGCACTTTGGGAGGCCAAGATGAGTGGATTGCCTGAGCCCACGGGTCCGAGACCAACCTGGGCAACTTGGTGAGACCTCACCTCTACAAAAAAATCAAAAAATTAGCTGAGCATGGTGGCTCATGCCTGTAGTTCCAGCTACTTGGAAGGCTGAGGTGGAAGGATCACCGGAGCCCAGCAGGTCAAGGCTGCAGTGGCTGTGAGCATGCCACTGCTCTCCAGCCTAGGCAATAAATAGAGTGAGACTCTAACTCAAAAACAAAACAAAAAACGAGAAGTAAAATATGTCACTTCTTATATAAGAACAAGAAGTAACATATTTTCTATTTTCTGACTTTTGCCTCTGCATTTTTGCTTTTGCAAAGGGGCCTTTAACACTTGCCTCAATGTGGGTACTTAACAGTAAGATCCAGTAGCATTTTTAGTCACATATAAAGGATGAGATATTTGATCCATCACATTTATGGCAGGAAAAATACTAACACACCAGTGATTATGGAAACTTTACTACGATTCTAACACTATAAAATTATTTTTTCTACAAGATTATTGTTTTTCTCTATGATTCACAGAAATATCATCAAAGTAACACAAAATTATGTAAGAAAAAAATCACAACAGTGCTTAAGGGTGGATAACACAAACAACCTGTCCACATCGTGCTGAGTGTTGGGTTTTTTTTTAAACAAAAAACAGTATGACCCCAATGCCCTACTCTCGCTATTCACCCGATCTCAGTGACTTTTTGTGGTGTCCCCAGATGAAAAAATCCTCAATGGGAAGTGTTTGCCAACGTGGAAGAGGTGAAACAAAAACAGCAGAAGCACTAAAGGCATCAAAGTTGAAGAATTAAGCAACTGTTTTGAGCAGCAGGTAACACATCTCAATAGGTGTAGTGGATCAAATGAAGAGTACCTTTGAAGGTGATTGAAGTTTACTCATGCAGAAATAAATATATAATATTTTATAAATAAATTCTGGGGTTTTGGTCTCCCCTTGTATTTGCTGCAATAAATACATTTGGGTGGGTAGACATTATTTTTACTTGGCAAAGGTGACCATAATTTAATTGCCTGAAACTCCACCTGGCTGGGGTAATGAATTATAATAAATAAAAATTAATCATATGATTATATTTGTTTAACTATATAAATAATAACATTACATATATAATTAACACAAAGAATTAACAATTAGATAATCTCCAAATTACCACTCCACACAGTGTAGATGCAAATTTAAAGTAAACTGGTTTTTTGTTTGTTTGTTTTGAGTCAGGGGTCTCACTCTGTCACTCAGGCTGGAGTTCAGTGGCACAATCATGGCTCATTTCAACCTCTACCACCTGGGCTCAAAAGATTTTTCTCCTTCAGTTTCCCAAGTAGCTGAAACTACAGGCATGTACCACTGCACCTGACTAATTTTTTTATTGTTTGTAGAGGCAAGGTCTAAAATGTTGCCTGAACTCCTGGGCTCAAGTAATCCTCTGACCTTGGCTTCCTTAAATGCTAGGATTATAGGCTTGTGCCACTACATGTGGTAACCTGTTTTATGATAATCCCTACATCAGTTTTGTGATCACATTGGTAAGGAAAAAAACTCAGCACAGTTATGCTAGATTGATGTACAGAATTTTAAGATACTAAAAAAAAAAAAAAAAAAAAAAGATAAGCAATTTAAAAGAATCTTAATTGTTATCCTCATTATTTTCATTCTCCATTATCATTCTGAAGTGTAATTTTTTAAAATTAGAAAATGGGTTACGCATAATGTGTAATTAACAAGTGATAAAGCTTCATATACAAAATCCACTTTAATGCCATAACTTGTTTGAAAAGCTACGGTGCAATAAGATTTCAACTGAAAATTGAGGTTAAGCTATTTGTCAGAGAACATCTATTTCTAATTTCAAAGGTTATTAGCATCAGTTGAGAAGCTCTGTTTTACCATATCCTTTCACTCCACTTCATAGCACTCATCTTGAACCCCATAGGGCTTGGACAATCACGCCAAGCCAGTCACCATCCAGCAACATTTTAAAGTCTGTTGGTTTATTACATAGTCATTAAGAAGATTGATTTTTTTTTCTAAAGTAATTTTCATATTCCGGTTAAACCTTTTTGTGATATTATTTTAAAAGTTGTGGGACATAGAGATGTGGGATAAAGTAAATTAAGCACAAGTTTAAGCCTCATTTAAACTCTATTTTATATTTTATTTTAACATATTTAATGCATTTGCTCCTGTGATAGGATAATTTTTTTGAGATATTCATTCTTGTTTTCTTTCAACTACCATAATACCTTCTGTATGTCTCTACAGACACCCTTTCTGTCTTTTTCCACCCTGTTCTGTGCCCCCAGGAAGCTGAACCCAGGAGGAATTAATGATTTCTTTGCCCACAGGCTTTGGCTTTAACCAGTTGGACCAAACCAGGAGATTGGAGATGGGGAAGAGAGTAATATCAAGATATTCATTTGTTCATACTCTTCCATACTTTGTCATGTCTAGTTGTCTGGTCTGTTGTCAGGCGATCTTCTCTAAATGTCTTTTTTCTTCTGGATTCCATAGGAGCTTCCTCCTCTGGCTTCTGTAAACCCAGGGTTAGTAATGGTAATGGTACTCTGTTGTTACTTCCACAGCAATAGTGCATAATCTCTTGATGCTTTTCCTAAACCATAATCTCACCATTGTAAAGAGTCATTTTACTAGCCAGGTGTGGTGGCTCACATCTGTAATTCCAGCACTTTGGGAGGCTGAGGCGAGAGGATTTCCTGAGCCCAGTGTTCAATACTGTGTTCAATACAGTGTTCAGTACTGGGTAACTTGGAGAGACTTCATGTCTACAATAGATAAAATAAAAAAAAAAAAAAATTAGCGGGGCATGGTGGCGCATGCCTGTGGTTCCAGCTACTTAGAAGTCTGAGGTGGGCCGGGCTCAGTGGCTCAGCCTGTAATCCCAGAGCTTTGGGAGGTCGAGGTGAGTGGATTGCCTGAGCCCGCGGGTTCAAGACCCGCCTGGGCAACTTGGCAAGATCTCATCTCCACAATAAATCAAAAGTTAGCTGGGTGTGGTAGCACACCCCTGTAGTTCCAGCTACTTGGAAGCCTGAGGTGGAAGGATTGCCAGAGCCCAGCAGGTTGAGGCTCCCGGCCACTGCACTCCAGTCTGAGTGACATAGTGAGACTCCACCTCCAAAAAAAAAAGTCTGAGGTGGAAGAATCACCTGAGCCCAGTAGGTCAAGGCTGCGGTGGCCGTGCACATGCCACTGGATTCCAGCCTGGGCAACAGTGAGACTCTGAGCCCCCCAACAAAAAAAGAGTAATTTTACTAAACTCTCTTTTATGACAAAGCTTAGTAAGAAATACGTTTCTTACCAGAATCCTGACTGATATAATTGCCTTATTTATCTTCCCTACTCCAAAGCCTAGAAAAGACATAAGTCAATAAATTACCTTAGAATTTATTATTGTATAACTGCTATAATTAATTTCCTTGGCTATACATTCATGCCTTCACTTATAAATCCAAGATAAATTACTGAAGTTTCTATTTTACAGATAGAACATCTTTTTTACTCTTTCTTCAGATCACTATTGGGTATTTGCTTTAACCAAACACTTCAATTGACAGTATCCCTGGTAAAAGTTTTTTAAAAAATATAATATTGGCTATATTTTGTCATTTGTTTTTAACCTTTAAATAGTTATTTTAATGAATTTGTATAAAACCCTGAAAATCAATAGCTCTTTAAGGACTTATAAAGGACTCTCTTTACTTCAAACATGTTTTGATGCTGAATTAAAAATAAAATAAGCATCTTTTGGGTGGTAAATTTTTATGCTAATTTATGAGCATAAGAAATAAAATTAAGTTTTGCAATTAACAGTCTGTTAATTTTTGTGGTTTAGTAATAAAAGCTTAGATGTAATAAAAATGTGTAGTAATTTACCTTGAAAAAATTAAAGACCATTAAAATAACTTAAGGCCATTATTCTTTGAATATAAAGTAATTCATATTTTTTACTCTGAATAAATAGCAAGCCAGCTAAGACATTACTTGCTAAGCTTTAAAAAGTATGTAAAAATTGATCAAAAAGTCCTTATAGCTGAATTGTCACAATTGCTCTACAAGAGGAAGGGGCTTAGTGATGGCTGACTAAAGGTATCTGACACTCACCTCCTCCACAAAGAATAACAAAAAGCAAGAAGATAATCACACTTGAAATAGAGCATCTAACAAGAAACACTGGAATTCAATAAAGAAGTGATAGAAAATACCTGAGACATTGGAGAGTAAAGTAAGACAGACAGGTCAGGCTCAGTGGCTCAGCCTGTAATCCCAGCACTTTGGGAGGCTGAGGCGAGTGAATTGCCTGAGCCTGCAGGTTCGAGACCAGCCTGGGCAACTTGGCGAGATCTCGTCTCTACAATAAAAAAATTAGCCAGGCGTGGTAGTGCGTGCCTGTAGTTCCAGTTACTTGGAAGGCTGAGGAAGAAGGATTACTGTGAGTGTACCACTGCACTCCAGCCTGGGTGACAGAGTGAGACTTCAACTCAAAAAAAAGTAAGGCAGACAGCTTGGCCAGAATCAGTTGGCAGCCGGGCGAGGATAAGTGAGAAATCCCCAGCAGTCCACATTCCCACTACAAACTCCTGAAACTCTAGATATGGGAGAGCCCCTTGACCACTATGGGCCCTGAAACTAGCATAGAAAGGTGACTGGAGACACCAAGCAGGGGCATTGCTCCAAAGAGGGAGCTCACTCTTGTTTCTACATCTGCCCCAAGTTCTAAGCAACTACAGTATGGTGCCATTTTTGAGAGCTCAGCACCCACATGTTCACATCTTTGAATCCCCACTGATATCCTTCCAGGTCCATCCATGGGGCTGCAGTGGCACAACACTGGTTTAACCCAGAAAAGCAGCAAGGTCCTCAGAACTTTAGTACACAGTGTTCTGCACCCCAGGGAACAGGTGGTGTGGTGCACCAGGGAATCTGCTCCTGGAAAAGGGAGCCAAAATGTATGCAATTGTGACAAGACAAGGATATCCAATTCAACAGCATACTGGAAGTCCTAGTCAGAGCAATCAGCAAGAGAAAGAAACAAAAAGCATTGGAAAAGAGGAAGTCAGATTCTCTCTCTTTGTGAAGGACATGGTTTGAGATTTAGAAAAACCTAAAGATTCCACCAAAAAAAATCCTGTAATTTTGTAAAGTTGCAGGTTACAAAGTTGACATATAAAAATTAGTAGTATTTCTATACACCAATAATGAAATAGCTGAGAAAATAAGAAGGCAATCCCATTTTAAATAATTACAAAAATATATAACAATAACAATAAATTTCTCCAAGGAAATAAAAGACCTCAACGAGAAAAACTACAACATGTTGATAAAAGAAATTGAAGAGAACACAAACAAATGGAAAAAAATTTCCATGTTCTTGGATCAGAAAAAATAATATTTTAAAAATGATGATACTACCGAAAGCAATCTACAGATTCAGTGTGATCCCTATCGAAATATGAACACCAT
This sequence comes from Carlito syrichta, assembly GCF_000164805.1. NCBI lineage: Eukaryota > Metazoa > Chordata > Mammalia > Primates > Tarsiidae > Carlito > Carlito syrichta. The sequence goes on from NW_007232321.1 coordinate 9,924, forward strand.
TTTTTCATAGAAATAGAAAAAACAATTCTCAAATTCTTATGGAACCAAACAAGAGCCTAAAGAAGCAGAGTAATCCTGAACAAAAAGAACAAAGTTGGAGGCATCACACCTTCTGACTTCAAAATATATTACAAGGCTGTAGGTACCCAAACAGCATGGTATTGTTATAAAAACAAACATATAGATCAATAGAATAGAATCAATAACTAAAAAATAAACCCATATATTTACAGCCAATTGACTTTCAACAAATATCACCACAGCATATTTTTAGGAAAGGACACCCTATTCAACAAGTGGTACTGGGAAAAGTGGATATATAACCATATGCAGAGGAATGAATATAGATTTCTGTCTCTCACCATGTATAAAAGTCAACTCAAAATAGACTAAAGACCTAAACACAAGCCCCAAAACTATAAAACTACTGAAAAAAACCCCCAAAAAACATAAGGGACACACTCCAACAATTTGGTCTAAAGATTTTTATAGCTAAGACCTATTTAAAGCATGGGCAACAAAAACAAAAATTGACAAATGAGACTGGATTTGGATGCCTGAAACTGGTCAGTGGCAAACCTTATACAAACAGTTGGGGGTTTTTTTTGTGCATAAATACCTATATTAAAGTTTAATTTATATATCAGGCACAGTAAAAGATTAACAATAATAGCTAATAAAATATGACATTCATAAAAATATACTGTAATAAAAGCTGTGTGAATGTGATCTCTCTCTCAAAATATCTTACTACACTGTAAAACAGCTTACTTAAATATGGAAAGTGAAACTACAGGTAAAGAAGGACTACCTTATTTTAATAAAATTTTATTTTATGCAGGTTGAATATCCCTTATCCAAAATGCTTGGGACCAGAAGTATTTTGGATTATTTTAAATTTTGGAATATTTGCATATACATAACGCAACATCTTGGAGATGGAATCCAACTCTAAACATGAAATGTATTTATATTTTATAAACAGATAATACACATAATCCGAATGTAATCTTACACAATATTTTAGACACTATTGTGCATGAAACAGTATTTTACATCAATCATCAGAAAACAAAGGTACAACTCTCTCAACCATGTGAACCATCTGTGGTTGTTTGGCATCAACATCTTTTCTCACTCTGAGACTATATCCTACTGGTAAGCAATCATTTTTTTCTGAGTCAGAGTCTCACTCTGTGGCCCAGGCTAGAGTGCAGTGACATGCTCACAGTCAGTAAAAGGATAACCTGGTCACATGGTTGAATGAATGAAGTTACGTGTGGGAAAGGTAATGGCATAAACATAATTTTTGCTGATAATTTCAGCCAGAGGATGACCAGAACAGTTATCAAGGAATAACAAATTCTTGCAGGCATCATCCAGTTCAGCTTCTCTGTATAGGGAGCATAAGCTGCTGGTACAAAATATTTGTGAAACCAATCAGAAAAGCTGTCCCTGATGATCCATGCTTTTTGTTAGCATAAAAATGGACTGATAGGAAATTCACACCTGGAAAACAGCAAAAATGCATGCTTTTGTCCATCACGGCAAGTTTACACTTATGTGTGCCTGCTGCATTAGCGCACCCAGCACAGTTATTTTGTCCTTGGCATCCTTGGCAGACCTGTAGGGGCTGGTTCCTCAGTCATAGTCCTTGTCTTTCTAGGGCAATAACACTAAAACAGTGATGGTTCATCAACAATATAGATTTGTTCTGGCACCAGCTTTTTATCAGGAACAACCTCGGCAAGCTCATCAATGAATTTCTCTACTGTTTCATGATTGATATCATATGCTTTATCACCACAGATTTTTAAAAATGGAATGCTGAGCTGGGCTTGATGGCTCATCCTGTGATCCCAGCACTTTGGGAGGTGGAGGTGAGTGAATTGCCTGAGCCCGCGGGTTCGAGACCCACTGGGCAACTTGGCAAGATCTCATCTCTACAATAAATAAAAAATTAGCTGGGTGTGGTAGCGTACGCCTGTAGTTCCAGCTACTTGGAAAGCTGAGTGGGAAGGATCGCTGGAGCCCAGCAGGTTGAGGCTCCCAGCCACTGCACTCCAGTCTGAGTGACAGAGTGAGACTCCAACTCAAAAAAAAAAAAAAATATAATGCTGGCCAGGCATGGTGGCTCAAGCCTGTAGTCTCAGCATTTTGGGAGGCTGAGGTGAGAGGATTGCCTGAGCCCAGGGGTTTGAGACCGGCCTGGGTAACTTGGTGGACCTGTCTCTACAATAAATCATAAAACTAGCTGGGTGTGGTGGTGTGTTCCTGTAGCTCCAGCTACAAGGAAGGCTGAAGCTGAAGGATCAACTGAGCCCAGCAGGTCGAGGCTGCAGTGGCCGTGAGCATGCCACTGCACTCCAGCCTGGGTGACAGAGTGAGACTCCAACTCAAAATATATATATATAATGCTGTGTCTTTTCTTAAATTTCTGCTGTCAGACTGTTGCATATTCATTGTTCCCTTCAACTTTCAGTTTATCATAATAGATCTTTGCTTGTTTCATGATCAGCATACCATTAAGTGGCATGTTTTCACTATGATGCTGATGGATCCACACTTCCAATACATGACTGACATCTTTACTTTTAGTTTTGTACAGTGTTTTCCTATTTTTACATTGACTTCTATTCATCATTTTCAGCACAGAATTTCAATCATTTATCCTTCTATTTACATAAGTAATATAGAATGGTCATCCCAGCACCATACTCTTTTGTAAGACATTTTTACATTTAAACCACTGTCCAGTTTTTCCAACAACCTGACTTTCTGTGCTATAAACAAACATAAATGCTTCCTCTTTTTCTTATTATTGTTTCCCATAGGGATAATAACAGGTTTTTTGGTTTTTTTTACATTTTCAATAATATATTTATACCACAGAAAGAAGAATAAGAAAAATTTTAAAACGGTAAGTAGTGCACATAAGACTTGGTCCCAAATGGAGGCATCATGGGGAACCTACTGCTGGTGCATCTGTTCTGCATATGTCTCATTTTATTATTCTTTGGGGGTCTATTTGGATGTGGTAATCCATTTAGGGCAGAATCATCATCAGTTAATCACTTCCCAAAAGTCCCCACCTTTTACTACAGTTGTATTAGGGATTAGTTTCAATATGAATTTTGGAGGAGATACAAACATTCAAAGCATAACAGAATTTGGAAGACATGTCACCTAGTCTATAATAGTAAAGTTAGACTTTTGGGTAGGCAAAGTAAAAATTGGCCTATATGATATAGCTTGAGGATGTCTCTCTGAAGACATTCTCTCTAAAAATTTAGTTACACAACAAATATTTATTGATAATATACTATGTGCCACACATTGTCCAAAGACTTAGGAATGCACAAAGAACAAAAGCAAAGATTATGTCCATTTTCCTAAAACCCAAGGCATTTGGTATCAATAGATATAGTTTGTCTTATCTGTACACTGTTCATGCTATTATTAACTTAACTTTTCTTTAAAAAGATTCATTTTACTTAAATGTATATAAGAAATCATTTCAATACATATTAAATAGGTAGCACTTGCTCTTAGGAGAGTATAGCTGAAAACAAATTAATACAAGGAAAACAAAACACCTTTATTAATTAATAGATTCCAATTGATCATTACTATGACCTTCATAAAGAATTTATAATGAAGACCCCCAAAAGCAATCGCAACAAAAACAAGAATAGACAAATGGGACTTTTTTTTTGAGTCAGAGTCTCACTCTGTCGCCCAGGCTGGAATGCAGTGACATGCTCACTGCCACCATAGACTCAACCTTCCAAGTAGCTAGAACCAGAAGCATGAGCCACCACACCCACCTAATTTTTTGATTTATTGTAAAGATGAGGTCTTGTCATGCTTCCCAGGCTGGTCTCAAACTGGTGGGCTCAGGAAATCCTCTCGCCTTGGTCTCTCAAAGTGTTAGGATTACAAGCGTGAGTCACAGTGCCTCACAAATGGGACTTGATTAAACTAAAAAGTTTCTGTGCAGCAAAAATAATCATTATCATCATCATCATCATCATCATCATCAACAAGGTGAACAGAAAACCCACTGAATGGGAGAAAATATTTGCAAATTATGCCTTAGACAAAAGGCTGATACCCAGAATCTACAAGAAACTCAAACAACTCAACATGAAAAGCAAAACAAAACAAAACAAAACAAAATCTCATCAAAAAGTGGGCAAAGGACATGAATAGACACATCTCAAAAGAAGACACACAATGGCCAACAAACATATGGAAAGTGCTCAACATCACTAATCACCAGAGAAGTGAAAATTAAAACCACAATGAGATATCACCTCACATTAGTCAAAATGGCTATTATTAGAAAGTCAGAAAACAACAGATGTTGGTATGGTTGCAGAGAAAAGTAAATGCTCATTTACTGTTGGTGGGATTGTAAACCAGTTCAACCTCTATGGAAAAGAATATGAGGGTTTCTCAAAGAACTAAAAATTGAATTACCATTTTTTTTTTTTAGTTAGAGTCTCACTCTGTTGCCCAGGCTGGAGAGCAGTGGCACGCTCATGGCCACTGAAGCCTCAACCTGCTGGGCTCAGGTGATCTTTCCACCTCAGCCTTCCAAGAAACTGGAACTACAGGCGTGCGCCACCATGTGCAGCTAATTTTTAAATTTATTGTAGAGATGAGATCTCACCATGCTGCCCAGGCTGGTCTCAAACTTGTGGGCTCAGGCAATTCTCTCACCTTGACCTCCCAAAATGCTGGGATAATAGACGTGAGCCATTCTGTGCGCGACCTGAATTACCATTTCACTCAGTAATTGTACTACTAAGGATCTATCCAAAGGGAAAGAAATTAATGTATAAAAAAGATACCTGTATTCAAATGTTCACTGCAGCAGTAGTCACAATAGTAAAACCATGGAGCCAAACTAAGTGCCCACCAATGATTGACTAGATAAAGAAAATATAGCTGAAAAAATAAAGTAAAACAAACAGACAAACAAACAAGAAAATGTGATATGTATATACCATAGAATACTACACGGTCATAAAAAAGAATAAAATTATGCTCTTCACAGTAACATGGATGGATCTGGAGATCATCACCCTAAGTGAACTGACTCAGAAAAGAAAAACCAAATAACACATGTTCTCACTTATATTTGGGGAACAAAAGGGCCACAAAGATGGCAGTAATAGACAATGGAGACACTAATAAGGAGGAAGAGAGTTTAGGGTTCAGAAATTACCTAATAAGTACAATGTTCACTATCTGGGCCACATGAGACCCAATCCCTACCACTACACAATATGTTCATGTAAAAAAACATGCATGTGTACCCCCTGAATGTAAAATAAAAGTGAGAAAAAAGTACAAAAAAGGGGAATATTTTTTGTTTTTCAGATGGAATCTAATAATACAACATTTAAAAGGATTTTTAAAGAGCTCTATGATCAGAAGTCAGCTTAATTAAAAGCTGGTATTTAGACTGTATTTTTGTTAAGCTTCCTGTTTTCTTTTTTCTTATTTGGCCCTTGGAAACATTTTGGTAGACTTTTCTTAGAACCCCTGGTAACTAATACTTCATTAGTCTTTTGGAAAACTTACTCCCCCAACCGGTTCCTCTATAACTTGTTTTTCCATTTATTTCTGCCCACTTCCTGTTGACACCTTCAATACCATATGAAGGGACCTAGAGGGAACTTCTAGTGACCCCAAGATACCTCAAGAAACACAAAAAGAGCTTCACTGCCTCATTTTTGTTTTGGGGTCCTCTGTCTTCCGCATAAAGTCCCAACAGTTAAGGGCAGATTCCTCTTAGACCTAAAGTTCTCCTCTCTTGTGAATTGATCTTCCTGATCTCTTTGGCTTTTGTATACATGTATGTATTATATGTTATTGTTACGTATATGCCTATATATGTGTTTATGTGTGGTCTGCATGCCACCAAGTTGATTTAGTAATAAGTAAACACTCATAAATTTAGTAAATAGGTCCCAGTACTTTTTTAGGGTCACTTCATGTTAATAAATCTTTGGTAAATAATGCTAGTTTAAAAATTGTTGACAAAATAAAAGCATCTTCAGAATTTAGTGTGGGCATTTTTGCCAGGGTCTATTGGTCAGACAGATTTATGATGTCTTTATTAGATCTTTTAAGGTAATAAAACTATTGCTTCTGTAATATTGTTAATAGTTGCTTGATTTATCTGTGAGCTAAAGCTGTAAGGGCTGGCTATTGGGCTTCCCCAAAGCCTTGCACATGTCTTGCTGTGAGCTTCTGTCTTTAGTTTTAATTCCCTGAACTCTGGGGTCTGGATAGGTCGTCATGGTAGAGCCTGGAGACATATGTGTGTCTGCAGTACCTGGGCCAACAGCAGTAGGACAGGACTAATCCCTATATTTCTCTGTTCTCCTTGTCTTAACTAGGAGGGCTAGGCGCTTGTCTCCTGCCATGCTAGGAAGGACCAGATATTCCAGGCAACATCTTTACAGCTATGTCCTTTGTCCTGGTTTTCCTATGTTGTGCAAGTTAAAATACATTTTGCATGCCTTTCTCCTATTAATATGCCTTTTGTCAGTAAACCTTCAGAGGCTGATGGGGGAAATCTTTCTCTTGTTTCCCATAGCAGCATTGCTGGTGATGGTAAAAGACTGGATACAAAGTTAAATATATCATGGTTAAATTCATATAGTGCGATATCATGCAAGTGTAGAGTGAATGAGGATGTTGTTTAGATATTGAAATGGAAAGATATGCTAAAGAAGAAAAGCAAGATACAGAGCTATGTATGTAATATGCTATCATGTGTGTCAAAAAAGGGCAAAGCAATATCATGTAAATTGACTTGTAGATGCATAAAATTATCTGTCTTAAAAAAGAAACTATCAACCAGTGATTATTTCTCGTTGAGGTATGGGGTACTGAGTGGATGGGGGGCATAGATCATACTTTAGATGTAGGAGCCATTTAAATGTATTACATATTAAAAATATAAAATAAAAAATTTAAGTGTTTTAAAAAAATGTTCTCTCCTTATTTAAAGGGAACTATTGGAAAGTTTTAGAGCGATATTAAATGCTATTACAAACTGGAACCTTTCCCTACAAGTAAACAAAAGGTTAGTATGTTATTCATTTTTAATGCGATGTTTCTACAATGAAATGATCATCACTATGGCTTTAAGAATTTGTTGTTCTATAAAGTCACCTTTTAAAATACAAAATATCCTAATATATTACTTGTATTATGAAAGTCACTATATTTTAAGTGATTTTGTAGGATACGAAAACTTTCCCTGAGATATTAAGTCTGCAGGGAGTATTATGGAGGATTTTCACTTCACTAAGGTCTTGAAATTCTGGTAGTCTAATAAAACAGAAAAGGTGAAAGAGTTCAAAAATAAGGAGAAAAAATGACTTAACTCATGTCACAGGTTTGCTTTGGACAAGCTAGAAAAGATAAGGTAAATATCAATTTCCATTTTCAAATTTCTAATCTTAGTTCAGTGGTTAGTTAACATATCCCCAAACTAAACTTCAATTTAGATACTTAACTGAGGTATAACAAATATAACAGATAGATAGATACAGGTATAGATGTGAGTTTTGAATTTGTTATTATTTTAAGAAAGAAATAAGTCCAGTTTGAAATGATTATTAAGCAAGAAACCTACCCTGTCACTGATGTGCTGGACAATTTTTGTCTGCCTAACCAGAAACATTATTGATCTCCACCCTACTCTGTGTTCTGGAGACTGAACTGATATGATTGTCATCAACAAACTCCCTTTTTTCTAGCATCTTGTTCAATTGAACCAAAGGGTAACCCCCAGCAGATTAGAGGAAGGCAGGAAAATGAGGTCAGGATGTGTTTTTTCTTTCTGGCATCCTCTTTGTGGGGTGAATCTCTTGACTAAGTATCTCAACTCTTGTCAGGAATTACTCTCAAAACAGCCTTCTATTCCTTTCTCATTTCTTCCCTATGGGTGGTATCAGTACTATAATAATTAGCACCTAATTAGTACCATATTAGTACCAGTCTTAAGGCTTAGCACTACCCTCGTGGTTTCTCTATGCCATGTCCACATACTTGCAAGTAGTCCTTGTAGCAAAACCTCCTCTAATTACCCAAGTTGAATGTATCACATTTTCTTTTTTCCTGCTAGGTCCTTGACTAGTTCAAAGAATCATTTATTTTCTCAATAACTTCAAGGTTTAGAGTCAAGTATTCAGCATGTAGAACTAGTTTTTCATAAAAAACCTAATTTTAAAAGCATCATTTTAATATAGCTGTTTCATATATCAGGGAAAACAGATACTGTGCACTATAATTTAAAAATTAGGTCCTTATTCCCAATTTCATTATCTTATAGTCTTCATTTTGAGGAAAAAAATTGTAAAGTAAATTTAAAAAATATAAATATAGACAAAATATCCTAATTATCTGATTGAAAATATATATTAAAATGACAACTACTACTGATTGAAAACACAATTTGATTGTATGCTATGGTCACCTGCTTTGGGATAAAAACTCAAGTGCAATTGAAGGAAAACATAACAATCTTCTTGATAATAGTCCTGGGGCATTTGGAGTATGCATATATATTTTTAAAAGTTCATGAAACCCTCCTTTACACCACATACAAAATTGCTTAAAGATGGGACATAGATGTATATATACGAGCTAAAACATTCAAGTCTCTCAACGAAAAGAGTAAAACATATCTATCCACTAGCCATAGAATTTTTGACATTTACTAAAATAAGAATTTCCGATCATTAAAAAATTATTAAGGGAATGAAAGATAAGCCAAAACTGAGAAAAAATATTTGCAATACATGTATTTCCAATAACAGGTCCCTATCCTGAAAATTCTCCTATTAAGTAAGGAAAAGAAAATTTGGTTATAAGTGAGTAAGATATTTATTATCTGGAATCTCACTCCGTCGCCCAGGCTGGAGAGCAGTGGCACACTCATGACCAAACCAGCGTTGACCTGCTGGGCTCTGATTATCCCTCCTCCTCAGCCTTCCAAGTAGCCAAAACTACAGGCATGTGCACTACCACACCCGACTAATTAAAAAAAATTTTTTTTTTTTTTTTACTTATTGTAGAGATGAGGTCTTGCCAAGTTGCCCGGGCTGGTCTTGAACCTCCCCAAGTACTGGGATTACAAGCTAAGCCACTGAGCAAGACCTTGATTCTATTTTTAAAAACACAAAGAGGAGGAGGAGACTCTGACAGATGAGATTCCGACTCAAAAAACAAAAACAAAAATAAAATCAAAACAAAAGATACAATCTCCCTTCTGATACAAATAAAGTCAGTGTAATTATGCAATCTTTCTTCCCACATGATCCATTTTTAGTTGTGTTGCACAAACAAAACAGACATTTCCTTCAAAATATAATACATATTTAAAAAATGTAATTGCTAATGTAGTTTTCATAATAATAATGTTAAACTTTCTTTTAATTGTTTGTGTTTTAAAAAATAAAATAAAAGCTGGGTGCAGTGGCTCAAGCCTGTAATCCCAGCACTTTGGGAGGCCAAGGCAAAAGGATTGACTGAGCCCAGGGGTTGAAGACCAGCCTGGGCAACTTGGTAAGACCTCGTCTCTACAATAAATCAAAAAATTAGCCAGATGTGGTGGTGCGTGCCTGTAGTTCCAGCTATTTGGAAGCCTGAGGTGGAAAGATTGCCTGAGCCCAGCAGGTCGAGGCTGCGGTGGCCATGAGTGTCCCACTGCACTCCAGCCTGGGTGACGGAGTGAGACTCACTCAGAAAAAAAAAAAATAATAATAGAGCCAGGCCCGGTGGCTCATGCCTATAATTCCAGCACTTTGGGAGGCCGAAGTGTGAGGATTGCCTGAGCTCACGAGTTCAAGATCAGCCTGGGCAACTTGGCGAGACTTCATCTCTACAATAAATCAAAAAATGAGCTGGGCATGGTAGCGCATGCCTGTATTTCCAGCTACTTGGAAGGCTGAGGCAGAAGGATCACCTGAGCCCAGCAGGTCAAGGCTGCAGTGGCTGTGAGTGTGCCATTGCACTCCAGTCTGGGTGACAGAGTGATTCTCCGACTCAAAAAGAAAAAATAGAACCAGACTGTTGCTAAGTATATACAATACCATTTAAACCCTATTTTTTAAGTCAAAAATTGATACATTGTGTTGTTTTGATTAGTGACACTGATCAAATATCTAAAGTACACATAATTTTAGAGTTGAACAAAGGCGTCTGCTGAATATTGCTCCAAAGTGAAAATATCTTATTCAGTGGTCTCTTCATTAGTTAACTGAAGAATCCTTACATGAAGAGCTAAGGACCATAACTATCCAGTTAACCCTTTATATTGGTTTCCTTATGTTTGCAGAATATCTGCTTAGTATCAGTCAGTCAATTCCAGGTAAGTAATTTAAGCAATAACCAGATAACAAGCAATAATTAACAATTATTAGATAATCAGCCAACAATCTAGATATTTGGGACTGGACAATGTATACACTAGTTTAACAGAAATATATGGTAGTGCGTGCCTGTAGTTCCAGCTAAGTGGAAGGCTGAGGCGGAAGGATCGCTGGAGCCCAGCAGGTCGAGGCTGTGGTGGCTGGGAGCGTGCCACTGCACTCCAGTCTAAGCAACAGAGTGAGACTCCAACTCAAAAACAAAACAAAACAAAAACAGAAATACAGTCTTCTATTGGAGAGTCAATAAATTAGGTAATATTAGATCGATTTTTGTCTTAATGAGATCAGCTATTATGAAAGGTTACAGCAAAAATTTTCTTCAATTAGCAATCTAGTACCATGCTAACTATGGGGCCTTGGCTAGGGATTCGGGGGCTCAACTTTCTTACACATATAAAATGGTTATTTCTAAAGTTCTTTATTCTATTGCCTAAGATAAAGTTCCACAGTAGTTTTATTAAGTATATTATAATATAGGTTTCTACTTAGTAGCCACTTATCTATGTAGACTTATTATTAGGAATTTAATCATTTTTTCCATTATATATATAGGTCAGTGCTTTGCTCACAATGGGGAAAGGAGAGGCACTTTGATATATCTTTCTTAAAGTATAATTTGAAGAAAACTTCATAGTATGCATAATATTCCTCCACCCCCATTTTCTTTTTGCATGGTAGTGTGAAATATGAAAATACTCATTTGAATCAGTAGTTTTCTCTTACTCTTATACTAAGCCTTGTATCCAAGAAAGCCATGAGTGCCTGTGACATAATCAGATCCTGCTCATCTAAACATAGAAAGGGATCGCCGGGTTCAGTGGCTCAGCCTGTAATCCCGCGCCTTTGGGAGGCTGAGGTGAGTGGATTGCCTGAGCCCACGGGTTCGAGACCCGCCTGGGCAACTTGGCGAGCCCTCATCTCTACAATAAATAAAAAATCAGCCGGGAGTGGTGGCATGCACCTGTAGTTTCAGCTACTTGAAAGGCTGAGGCGGAAGGATCACTTGAGCCCAGCAGCTTGAGGCTATGGTGGGGGTGAGTGTACCACTGCATTCCAGCCTGGGTGACAGAGTGAGACTCCAACTCAAAAAAAAAAGGGATAAACATGCCAAAGCACTGTTAAATTACATAGTTTCCACCTTTGTGGGAACAAATACAACTTTATAAGAATAAAATTGTAAAAATATGTGTAAAGAAACAGTAGCATGAATAGCACCAATTTCCAAGCCAATTTTATTTATTTAATTTTTATTTATTTATTTTTTGAGTTGGAGTCTCACTCTGTCACCCAGGCTGGAATGCAGTGGTACACTCACCCCCACCATAGCCTCAAGCTGCTGGGCTCAAGTGATCCTTCCGCCTCAGCCTTTCAAGTAGCTGAAACTACAGGTGCATGCCACCACTCCCGGGTAATTTTTTTTTTTTTTAATTGTGGAGACAAGGTCTCACCAAGTTGCCCAGACTGGTCTTGAACCTCTGTCTTTGAGGCTTGTGCTTACCCCACCCCAGTCCATGCCTGGAACTCTTTGTTCACTAAGTGACCTCAGGTCCCACAGCCTGAACTTTTCTTTCAACATCTTGGAAGGATCTGTCTAATTTAGAATTTTCAGACCCTTCGTCTGCAACTGAATGTGGTGATGGTAGAAGATGGTCTCCTGCTTCTGACTCTCTTCGCTCCACCATCCACTCCTTCTCATATTTCCAACCTCCCCAGCATCATCTTGCATTTGAGGAGCCTCTGGTGTCCAAAGGGCACCCTCACACCCCAGATCCTGAACATTTCTGCTAACAGCTGTTTCTTGACCACCTCTTGGGTGTAGAGACTGTCTGCAGGAAAGCCAGCAGAAAGAGAAACTCCAAGAAAAAGCCCCACAGGGCTAAGAAGTGGGGTGGGGACTTATGGAGCAGGCAATTTGCAGTCCCAGGTACCCATTGCATGGCTACAAGGTGGAGCATACACAGGCTCTGGGTAGCCACACACCCTCCACCCTGTGGGGAGTACATGCTGAAGGGGCAGCTCTAGCACCCACTGAGGTAGAGGTTTTTCTTGTCCAGGCCTAAGAGTTGTATTGACCATGATGCTACCGGGGGGACATCATTTAGGGTATGCAACACATAAGATACAATCAATTGTGCTGGAAAGGCCAATGCTCTGAGCAAAAAAGCAGAGTCCTGGCTGGGCGTGGTCGCTCACTCCTGTAATCCCAGCACTTTGGGAGGCAGAAGTAAGAGGATTGTCTGAGTCCAGGGGTTTGAGCAGCCTGGGCAACACAGCAAGACCCGATCTCTAGAAAAAATAAAATAAAATAAATTAGCTGGGTGTGGTGGCATGCACCTGTGGTTGCAGCTACTTGGAAGGTGGAGGTGAAAGGATCACCTGAGCCCCACAGGTCTAGGCTGTGGTGGCCATGAGCATGCCACTGCACTCCAGCCTGGGTGACAGAGTGAGATTCCTATTCAAAAACTAAAAACAAAACTGGAGTCCTGAGAAGAATATTCTGTAAATGGGAAATACCACCTTGGTCCTGGAGGCATGTGACTCTGCTGCTTCTCAGCCATCATAGCCAGTCCTAGGAAGGATGTGAGGCGAGTGGATGGAGACCTCCCTACGTCCCGTCCTCTTTCCGGCAGTGACATCTGCTCCAAACCTGGTCCAGAGTTGTCGCACCGAGAATTACTCTCCTCATAAAAAGGTGGCTGATTATTTTTCCTCTTTTCACCTTTAGAAATTTCCTTTGTCTTGAGGAAGATGATGTCACCTAGGTAAAAGGGAAAAAACCAGCCGGGCTCGGTGGCTCAGCCTGTAATCCCGCGCCTTTGGGAGGATGAGGTGAGTGGATTGCCTGA
>NW_007232321.1:23285-58168 GCF_000164805.1 Carlito syrichta
GTGACAGAGTGAGACTCCAACTCAAAAAAAAAAAAAAAAGAAAAAAGGGAAAAAACCAGGGGGAAGAGCAGCCTGCTCAACAGGATTCTCTCAGGGAATTTTTCATTGTAAAGAATGATATTACCTGGCAGAAATGAATCTTTCATTGGTGAAGATCTAGGTATTATGCCAAAGCTTGTTGAAGAGATTGTCTGAACCACTGTGTTCTATTTTTAGCTGCCTCAGCTGGAATTCAGGGCAATATTACAATAAGAGTGGTGCATTTTGGAAAACATGATAAAAATATACAAGGTTGTGAGGATTTATTTATAAACTAGGACATTAAGAGTACGATGAGTGCAGAGATAATATTAGAGACAGAGGAGAGGGTAGAAAGATAAGATGAAAAATCTATAAAAATAATGCATAAATTTATATCAAGTTATAAATTAAAGTGAAAAATCATTAAAATTTTTTCAATGTGAAAAAAATGCATCTAACAACTTGGCTGTCTCCTCCATAGGAAAGAAGAATTAGTAAGTGTTTTTTCAAACTCTTTATAGACATTTATATCTTAAGTGTCTATTTCAGATTCTCGTTTTCCTTTTTTACAACCTAGGAATGACTATTTAGAGGTGCAATTAATGACCCCATTCTCTTTCACTAATATGAGAGGACAGTTATTTCATTGGAAAGTCCTACTATATATTATTTTATATTTTATTTCTTTCATAACTTTGTTCATATATTAGTCCCATACAGTGCCTACATTCTAAGATATTATAAAAATTGTCAAGAGAGATTTAATGCAGAAATAACAACGGTATATAATTTCTCTACTTATTCATTTATACTTACATAACTTCAGAGGTGCTCAAAGGGTTCCACAAATATTGAGTCATTAAAACTTAGTACCCCTGTGAGGTGCACTTGGCTATTACCATTATAGTTTATTATTATTCAGACAGATCAAGGTTCCCCTGGAGTCCTGAATAGCTTTTGCAGAAAGTGTTGGCTTTTTAATATTCTGCATCTGAGAATCACAACTCAGGTTTATAAAATTAACTCATTTTTCCTAGAATTGTCTCTCATGAATCACCAGGCATCACCCACTTCAGATAGCATAGCAGAAATAGTGTTTACTTAACATTTAGAAAATATCTACTTGAAAGGCCACTTTGTCTCCTTCCAGAGTTACAAAGAAAAGGCAGGATATCTGAGGAATCAGTGTGTGGTCAATGCGTGACATGAACATTTTTGATTATCATTTATTGAAAAATATACTATGTGCCTGGATTATGCTAAATCCATTGTAGAGGCAAATGAACTGAGGCTTTGAAAGCTTTTTGAAAATGCACAGTTCCTTAAATGGCAGAGCTAATTCAGAACTTTTGACTTCTAGCCTAAGGCCTTAGCCTCCAAGGCTGAATTTCCCAAAATGTGATATGCTGGCTACCAATGGCACAGAACTTGATTTTCCTAGGTGTGTAAACATAGTTTAATAATGTAGTTCACTCCATTTTAAAAATAATATAATTTTTAATGTCAAACTAATATTTTAGAGCTACTGCACCCAGCTTTCAAACTGTGATATTATAGCAAGTGTTGCTTAGTTTAAGCTAGCAATTGCGTATTGAAAAAAAGAAAAAGAAAAAAAAAATCACTGTTTAGGAGAAAACTGACATAGGTAGAATCTGGGTTTAGGAAGTAAGTGATGATGGCAATCATAAATGTTGGGCATGAAGGCTTCAAGTTTGGAAAACCTACTTCATATGAGTTCTCAGACAAGTCTGTGTGGTAATTTGAAGAGGAGGTGTGGTTAGAATGAAAAAGGACAGGCTGGGCATGGTGACTCACGCCTATAATCCCAGCAATTTGGGAGGCCCGAGTGAGAGGATTGCCTGAGCCCACAGGTTCAAGATCAGCCTGGGCAACTTGACAAGACCTCATCTCTACAATAAATCAAAAAATTATCCAGGCGTGGTGGCACATGCCTGTAGTTTCAGGTACTTGGAAGGCTGAGGTGGAAGGATCACCTGAGCCCAGCAGGTTGAGGCTGTGGTGGCTGTGAGTCACCACGAAAGAATGGAAAAGGGGCTTGTACCTCTAGCTCTAGTTTCTGGTTATTTTTGAGGAAACAAAGTTGTTGGAAAATGTTTTTTGCTTCTGCTTCTAGATATGCAAAACTATTTTTTAAAACTTTAAGCAGCTTATCCTGTCATGAGGCTTTAGAGTCACAGTGATTGGTGCTGAAATCCTAGACTATCCTCTTACTAGTTATATGACCCGAGGAAAGTTAATTGATCTTCCTGAGGTTCATATTCTTTATTTATAAATGGTGATGGTAACCCCTTGTTTTTTGTGCTGGGACAGGAGTTAACAAATATAATGGATATAGAGTATTTAACTTGAAATACAAGACATTCAATAAAAGTTATCTATTACTGTTATTTCTACTATGATGATTATTATCTCTTCTCTCTGAAACTTCCATCTTTGAATGTATTACAGTTACATCAACCACTATAATTGTTAGCTCCTGACTCACTGTCATCCTCTCCAACTCTATTCCAGTGAGAACATGAATAGTCCTCGCAAAGCATAGGCCTCTCGGTTTCTTGACCACCTTTCTTCCCAAAACCTTGCTCTACCCCTGAATTCACCCATTTATTCCCATGGTCACTCCCTACTCCTTGACATTAGCAGTAGCTGGTACTGATGCTATAAAAACATTACCAGTATCCTCCCAGCTATCATCTCAATTTCTAGTGTACACATCGCCAAAATTTCAATAGCATCACTCACGAATCTTTATTTTATCAACTCTCACTTTTTTGTTGTTGTTCTGTATATGTATCTTGGTCTGTCATAATCTGATGATCCCATAAACTGTGGCTTAAGCATTAGAAATTTATTTGCTCACAGTTCCAGTGGCTGAGAAGACCAAGATCAAGCTGTCAGCCAAATCAGTTTTTGGTTAGGGCTTTCTTCCTGGCTTGCAGACAGCTGCCTTTTCTCTATGTCTTCATATGTCCTTTCTTCTGTGCAAGGATCTTTTCTTGGTACGCCAAGATCTTTTTCTTGATGAAGAGAGGAGGCATCTCTCTCTCTCTCTGTTCTTTTAAGGCTACTAATGTCAACATGAGGGCTCCACTCACATGACCTCACCTAATCCTAATTACCTCCCTAAGGCCCAGCTTCCAAATACCATCACAGGAGAGGGGGATGTTAGGAATTGGAGCAGAATGCAAACATTCACTCCATAAACTTCCCTCTATAACTCAGCTTAAATCAAATGATCACAACCTCTTCAGTGCATACACCTTTGACTTTTGTATCTCCCTTCATCATTTCACTTTACAAAACCAAACTTATGATCAAATCTATTTTCTTTTTTTTTTTTTGAGTTGAAGTCTCACTCTTGTCGCCCAGGCTGGAGTGCAGTGGCACACTCACGGCCACTGCACCCTTGACCTGCAGGGCTTAGGAGATCCTTCCTCCTCAGCCTTCCAAGTAGCTGGAAATACAGACGCATGCCACTACTCCTGGCTAGTTTTTGTGTGTGTGTGATCTACTGTAGAGACGAGGTCTCACCAAGTTGCCAAGTTGCCTAGGCTGGTCTCAGGCAATCCTCTCATCTCAGCCTCCCATTCTCTGTTAAACCTACTCCACAAGCCTAGGCAGCACAGCAAGACTTGTACTCTACAAAAAAAAAAAATATTGGGGGTGATGGCATATGCCTGTAGTCCCAGCTATCCAGGAGGCTGAGAAGGGAGGATTGCTTGAAACTAGGAGGTTGAGGCTGTGGTGAGCCATGATCATACCATGATCATACCACTGCACTCCAGGCTGGACAACAGAGTGAGATCCAACACAACAACAACAACAACAACGAAAAGAAAGGAAAGAAAAAAGACCCTACTCCAAATATGCTTTGGCTCTTTCTATGTCACTTTTCAGGGCTGGCGATGATCTTGACATTACTAGGTCCAACAGTTGGTTCTCAGTCTTCATTATACATGTTACTATCAACTGCATTGGAATATATTGATCACTTCCTCCTCCTTGGCATGCTTCCAATATGAGATTTACATTGAACACATGCATATTTAAAAAATTATAGATCTTGGCCGGGCGCGGTGGCTCAGCCTGTAATCTCAGCACCTTAGGGGGCTGAGGCGAGAGGATTGCCTGAGCCTAGGGGTTTGAGACCAGCCTGGGCAACGGGGTGAGACCTCATCTCTACAAAAGATCACACACAAAAAAACCCAGCCAGGCGTGGTGGCATGTGTCTGTAGTTCCAGTTATTTGGAAGGCTGAGGAGGAAGGAGCACCTAAGCCCTGCAGGTCGAGACTGCGGTTGCCATGAGTGTGCCACTGCACTTCAGCCTGGGTGACAAGAGTGAGGCTCCAACTCAAAAAAAAAAGAAAAAGAAAATCAGATTCTATCAGATTCAGTTGCATATAACAAAAAAGCCAAACATAGTATTTGCTTAAATAAGACAGAAGTTTCTCTCTCTCTGTAGACGAAATCTGAAGCTGAGCAGTCTAGGACAAGTATGGAGGCTTCACAGTGTCACCAAGGCCAGGAATTTTATCTTTTGCTTCATCACCTTTAGTGTTGGTTCCATAGTTTTGATTACTTCATGTCTGAAAGAGTTGCTAGAGCTCCCATTACTAAGCCTGAGTTCTAGTCAACAGAAAAGAGGACAGGGATAAGAGCAGGCTCTTTCCCTTTAATTAGTACCCATGAGTCCTATATAATGTTTCTGCTTACATATTATTGGCCTAGAGTTAATCATATGCCACATATAATTAGGATGCCACATATAAATATGCCTTTACCAGCCACAAGATTCGCTGGTAAAGGTAATCTTTAATTGGTCAGCAATGGGCCTATGTAAAACTCAGGGTTCAAAGAAAGGAGAATGGATATTGTGAGACCACTAGAAACCTCCGCCAAAGGAAGGCATGACATTAACCTTGTGAGAAAACATGCCATTAGACTCATAAGAGAATATCAGATGGATAGCTAATACATTAAAGAAACTAGTCACACAAAGGGTGTGACTACATAGTCACACAAAGGGTGGCTGATTTATTAGTCCTCTAGCCACTCTGTTCTTTGAGCTCACATAAATTCAAACACTATAATCACCTTTACAGTGTCAGCACAACTCACCTTCATTGCATTGCTTGTATATCATTCATAAATGACATACTTGTTTTGAACAAGCATACTTCAGGTAAAGATTGACAAAGCAATATCAACTTGATTTCTATAATCTTCAGTTGTCTAGCCAATTTATATAAGATTCTCACTCCATAAAAATCACTTACTATTATGGAGAACAAGATATTAAACTATCTTCATTTGGAAAATAGATTTTATAATAGGAATGTTGTATGTACTATATTGCATTGAATCAAAGGAAACTGTAGAACCTAAGTTCAAGTGACTTATTAAATATCTCTAAGCAAAATAAACATAGACTGACTATATAGTAAATCAGGACACTTTACCAAAGTAGTCACAAAGAATTATAAAGTTAAGTTGCAGTGATTATGTTGCTAACACAAGGACTAAAATATATACATGGCTGAAATAACATCTTTTAAATTACTTTTCTAAACACCTTCAAATAGGTTACTCTGGAATAATCCTGACTTATACTGGTTGAATAGACTACTTGTTTTAATTTTATGTACCAGTTAATTATAGAAAAATAAATAATTATAAAATTAATAAAAGAAAATTAAAACCAAGTCGGGCACAGTGGCTCAAGTCTGTAATCCTAGCACTTTGGGAGGCCGAGGCAAGAGAACTGCCTGAGCTCAGGGGTTCAAGACTAGCATGGGCAATTTGGTGAGACCATGTCTCTACAATAAAGAAAAAAATCAGCTGGGCATGGTAACGTGTGCCTGTAGTCCCAGCTACTTAGAAGGCTGAAATCGAGGCTGTGGTAGCTGTGAGCATGCCACTGCACTCCAGCTGACTCAAAAAAAAAAAAAAAAAAGAAAATTAAAATCATGTGTAATCCCATTACTTGAGCTATCCATTGTTACTAAATGGTTATATATACTTTC
The DNA here is from genome assembly GCF_000164805.1 of Carlito syrichta. NCBI lineage: Eukaryota > Metazoa > Chordata > Mammalia > Primates > Tarsiidae > Carlito > Carlito syrichta. The sequence continues at coordinate 29,352 of NW_007232321.1, forward strand.
TGAATTCTGGTGTGACCACTTAGCCCATAGTAACTGCTCTGTTTCTGGTGAACCTCCCATTTCATATTATTATGGTCACTGCTACAGGAAGACTTAGAGAAGAGACTGTCTACTGGGACCAGGGGACTCCAGAAGAAAGGCTGTGATTGGAACAACGGTGTGTAGGTCCCCATGGGAGAGCCCCAGAAACCTTCAAGATGTACTCCACAAAGGAGCTGTAAGGAAAAGGAACATTTCCTCCCCACCTGCTTCTGAATGCCTGATAATTTGAATCTATAAATGAAATTTCATAGGTAGCAGCTCTCAGAAGGAATAGATGACAGCCTGGGGTTAACAGGTTCTCTGTCAGACCTTTCTTTTTTCTTTTTTTTCCCCCTGTAAGATCATTTTTCCCAGATGGAGGGGAAGAGGGTATCAGAGAAAGCCTGTTTACATCTGCTGTTTACTTCTCTTTACTAATGTAGATTTCCTCCACAGATGCAAATCTTCCCTCAGTCCCCCTCAAAAATCATCTTTTCATCTATTCTTGTATTTGCATCCCCTTTGAATAGCCATCTTGAAATATGTCAAAAAGTATATTTTGGGTGAAATATTTTTGGTTTTCCTCAGAGCTAACATGGTTTTCTGCCACAGTGGAAGGCATGATGGTTAGTATTTGTCTATTCAAAGGAAATTAACAACACTGCCAGCTAAGTAAAAAGATCTTTGTCCCTTTCCTTCTAATTGCACTTCCTTACATCTTCACACTCCCAAATCCAGAAAATGGAAAGGAAAAAAGCAGATCAAGAATGTGAAGGAGCAGACTGTCCCTCCCTCTCCCCTCTGCTAATCCTGACCCAAGAGATGAAGCCTAAACTGAGACTGCAGAGAAGCTTTGAATTCAGAATGAGATTGAAGTTTTGGTTTAAGTACTGGTAAGCTTTAATTTTTTTTTTTTTTTGGAGTCTCACTCTGTCACTCAGGCTGGAGTAAAGGGGCACACTCACAGCCACCACAGCCTTGACCTACTGGGCTCAAGTGATCCTTCTGTCTCAGCCTTTCAAGTAACTGGAACTATAGGCAAGTGCCACCACGCCCAGCAATTTTTTTGACTTATTGTAGAGATGAGGTCTCGCCAAATTGCTCAGACTGGTCTCGAGCCCATAGGCTCAGGCAATCCTCCCAAACCACTGGGATTATAGGTGTGAGCCACCATGCCTGGCAAAGTACTGGTAAATTTTTATATCTGAGAAATAGACTGTTTTTTTAAAATAAAAATGTTAGCCGGGCTCGGTGGCTCAGCCTGTAATCTGGTGCCTTTGGGAGGCTGAGGTGAGTGGATTGCCTGAACCTGCGGGTTCGAGACCCGCCTGGGCAACTTGGCAAGACCTCATCTCTACAATAAATCAAAATGAGCCGGGTGTGGTAGTGTGCGCCTATAGTTCCAGCTACTCGGAAGGCTGAGGCAGAAGGATCGCCGGAGCCCAGGAGGTCGAGGCTGCGGTGGCCGGGAGCGGCCACTGCACTGCAGTCTGGGTGACAGAGTGAGACTCCAACTCAAAAATAAAATAAAATAAAATAAAAATGTTATATTCTCTATTTTTTAGCATTTTAAATACAACTCTGTCATATACGTTGCTAATATTTTTCTTTGTTATTGCTGCTTCATGTTATTTTACTTATAGTACAAATGAAATAACATGTACAAGCGACAGAAATCAAGTTCAAAGCAAAACACTAAGGAGGGGAAAGTAAAGGTACAGCTGACATCAGAAAAGGCTGGAACGAGAGACTTGAGCATTACTAGGACTGCTTCTGTCTGCATAGCACAAGCCTGAAGGAAGCGCATCTAACACTCTCATGTTTTCTTAAGGCATAGCACAGCCTTCTTGTGCTTGGAACCCTAGAGAGCACTTCAGCACGATGCATGGGAATCATTTTAAATAGCAAAATCACCCCAAAAAGAGATCAAAAGTGTGGTATTAAATAGGTCATGAAAAGGACACTTGTTTATATGAGAGGGGACCCCTCCCCGAACTGGAATTCTCTTTTGGAGGATGAGCCCCTTGTAGTACAGGCACCTACTGCTCTGTAAGAATCCCAGGAACCCATCAACATCAGTGTACCAGCTAGAGTTGTGAGAGGCTGTGTTCAGTTTCGGTGAAAACTTTTTTTGCAGTTCTTTCAATGTGTTTGTCCATTTCATGATGGATGATTTATAAGCACACCTGCCCACAATGTACTGAGTGTTTGGCAGGTTTTGACCAAAACCAGCATGACCATAGAAGGAACATTCCTCAAAAGAATAAAAACCATCTATGCTTAACCCACAGCCAATATACTGCTCAATGGACAAAAGTTAAAAGCATTTCCTCTGAAAACCAGAACAAGACAAGGGTGCCCACTCTCACCCTTCTTGTTCAACATAGTGTTGGAAGTCCTAGCTAGAGCAATCAGGCAAGAGAAGGAAATCAGGGGTATCCAAACAGGAAAAGAAGTTAGCAATCCCTCTTTACAGATGATAAGGTACTATACGTTGAAAACCCAGGGGAATCTGTCAAAAACCTCCTAGCACTGATGACTTTGACAAAGTCTTAGGGTACAAAATCAACATGCAAAAGATACTTGCATTTTTATAACCAACAACAAACAGAAAGAGAACCAAATAAAAAGCACAATCCCATTCACAATAGCTGCAAAAAAACCCAAACCAAACCAAAACAAGCCTTGGCATTTTCCTAACCAGAAAAGTGAAAGACTTTTACAATGAAAACTACAAAACACTGCTCAAAGAAATCAAAGAAGACACAAACACATGGAAAAATATTCCATGCTCATGGATTGGAAGAATCAAAATTGTTAAGATGTCCATCCTACCCAAGGTAATCTACAGATTCAAGGCGATATCCATTAAATTATCCACATCATTCTCTTCAGACCTGGAAATGACAATACAGAAATTCATATGGAAATAAAAAAGACCACAAATAGCCAAAACAATCCTTAGCAAAAGAAACAAAGCCGGAGGTACCACACTTCCAGACTTTAAACTTGATTATAAGGCTACAAAAACCAAAACAGCCTGGCATTGGTACAAGAATAGGCGTATATACTAATGGAAACAAAACCTCAATTTCTCAGCCAACTCATTTTCAACAAAGCATCCACCAAAAACCACTGGGGAGAGGAGACCCCATTCAGTAAATGATGCTGGGAAAACTGACTGACAATATGCAGAAGTTTAAAACAAGACTGCTACCTATCACCGTAAACAAAAATCAACTCTAAATGGATCAAAGACCTAAACGCAAAACCCTAAACTATAAGAACCTTAGAAAATGAAGGAGACACCCTTATGGAAATTGGAACTGGCAACCAATTCCTGATCAAAACCCCAAATGCCCATACCATATCAGATAAGATAGAAAAGTGAAACCTCATCAAATTGACAAGCTTCTGCAAAGCCAAAGAAACCATTTAGAGAGTAGGGCAACAGACCACAGACTGGGAAAAAAATATTTGCCAACTGTATATCTGATAAAGGCCAAACATCAAGGATCTTCAAGGAACTCAAACATGCTGAAAATAAAAAAACAAACAGCCTAATTAAAAAGTGGGCAAAAGATATGAATATGTCTTCTTTCAAAAGAAGACACGGAAGCAGCCACAGATACATGCAAAAATACTCAATGTCACTAGTCATCAAAGAAATGCAAATTAAGGCCAGGTGAGGTGGCTCATGCCTATAATCCTAGCACTTTGGGAGGTCAAGGCGAGAGGATAGCCCGGGTCCATGGATTCGAGACCGGTCTGGGCAACTTGGTGAGACCTCATCTCTAGAATAAATAAAAAAATTAGCTGGGTGTGATGGTCATGCCTGTAGTTCCAGTTACTTGGAAGGCTGAAGCGGAAGGATTGCCTGAACCCAGCAGGTCGAGGATATGGTGGCTAGAAGCGTGCCATTGCACTCCAGCCTGGATGACAAAGACTCCAACTCAAAAAAAAAAAAAAAATGCAAATTATAACCACAATGAGATACCACCTAACTCCCTTCAGGATGGCCATCACCAATAACTCAAGAAACAACAGATGCTGGAGAGGATGTGGCAAAAGGGAACACTGCCTCTGTGGAAAACAGTGTGGTGATTCCTAAAAGATCTAAAAATTGACCTCCTATATGACCCCTCAATCCCCTACTGAGAATATACCCGGAGGAACTCAAATCACTCTAGGAAAAAGATACCTGCATATGTATGTTTATTGCAGCATTATTCGCAAAAGCAAGCACATGGAACCAACCGTGCTGTCCATCAAGAGGATTGGATAAAAAAAATGTGTACATATACATGATAGAATATTATGCAGCCATAAAGAAGTACAAAATTATAAACTTCGCAGCTACTTGGATGGACTTTATAATACTGAGTGATCTATCACAGAAACAAAGAACCGATTATCACATGTTCTCACTCACCAGTGGACCTTGAACAACTATAGTAATACTATAAGAAAAGGGACTGGCAGTAGTGGGAAACTGCCAGGGGAGACGGGGGGCACACCTCATCAAGAAAAGTACCTGAATAATCAACATTTATATACCTAACCCTGAATTGTACCCCACATATTTAAAATTAAAAAAAAGACAAGTTGCACTGTGATTATCCTAGTTGTGAGTGAACAACAACAACAAAATGTTAAAATGAAGAAAATCACGTCCTGCAATGTGAGGAGGATAAAAAAAGACATCATTCACGAACATGTGACATAGTAAGGGGTGGTACACACCTGTAGTTCCAGATGCTTGGAAGGCTGAGTCGGAAGGATGGCCTGGGCCCAGCAGGTTGAGGCTGTGGTGGCTGTGAGCCGTGCCACTGTACTCCAGCCTGGGAGACAGAGTGAGACTTCAACTCAAAAAAAAAGGAATGGAGCCAAAGATGTGACTGAATTGCCGCCATCTCATGATAAAACTTGAACGGATAAACAGTTGCTGCTTACAAACGAGCAGCGAAAAGTGGTTTCTTGAGATAAAACCTATTCCTGGTGAAGATGCTGAGACCATCATTGAATGCCAACAAAGGATTTAGAACATTACATAAACATAGCTGACAAGCAGCAGCAGGGTTTAAATTGATTTCAATTTTGAAAAAAGTTCTATCGATAAAATATTATCAAACAGCATCACATGCTACAGAGAAATCTGTTATGAAAGGATGAGGCAATTGATGCAGCTAACTTCCTTGCTGTGTTAAGATATTGCCATGCTGGGCGCAGTGGCTCACGCCTATAATCCCAGCACTTTGGGAGGCTGGGATGCGAGAACTGCCTGAGCCCTCGGGTTTGAGATCAGCTTGAACAGCTTGGCGAGACCTCATCTCTACAATAAATCAAAAAATTAGCTAGGTGTGGTGGCGCATGTCTGTGGTTCCAGCTCCTTGGAAGGCTGAAGCCCAAGGATCGCCTGAGTCCAGCAAGTTGAGGCTGTGGTGGCCGAGAGCGTGCCACTGCCCTTCAGCATGAGCAAAAGAGTGAGACTTCAAACAAACAACAACAAAAGAGATATTGCCACAGCAACCTCAACCTTCAGCAACCACCGCCCTGATTCAGTCAGCAGCCATCAACATCAAGGCAAGAGCTTCCACCAGCAAGAAGATTACAAAGAGCTGAAGGTTTAGATGATCGTGTGTCCTGCTTTATTGTGACAATCACTTTATCGACGTAGTCTGGAACCAAATATCTGCAAGGTTTGTCTATAACAGCAAGAAGACTTCATGTACGAGACAGAGTCCAGAGATAATACAGAGGTAGAACAGATAAAACTGGAGGACTGATCGGAAGCTAAATGGATGAAAAAAAGAGAAATAAAAATGACGTTAAAGTGGAGTTCAAGTAAGGACTATCTATAAGGGTCAAAGAACCTAAAGCTAGAAGACTGTCAACATCTATACTGATTTGTGTATGTCAAGGGAATTTCAAAAACAAACCCAAAATACATGAGTGATACAAATTTTATTTTTCATGCTAAAATGTTTACAAATTTTATTCTGTCATACACAAGAGCAACAGTTACAATGGAATTAAAAAAAATAGCATTTGGGGGCATTTCTACTTATTTGCTACTATCATGATAAAGTGTGTTTTGTTACATCAACAGTGATGATGACTATAGTTATAGAACTGCTCCATTCATCAATGTAATAAGTGTGTCATGATAGAGGCCACTACATAACATAACCAAAGAATAAGTGCCCACACATATTCTCACATTATGTATTATTATCTATTATACCGTTAGAATCAAGGGTTGGAATCTAGTAATACCATCTTTCAAATATCTGACCAACTGGGTCAAGTGAGCAAGCATTTCAAATTATTTTCCAAAATCTTTTTCAGTTTAGTTCTAAAGGAAAACGTAAGACAAAACATATGGGACATGGCTTGCTGTTATTTTATGCCTAAAATAAACCATTACAAAATGAAACTGCATCCTTTTCAACTTGGAATTTGTTTCATCTCACACAATACAAAGATAAATAGTACTTACAGCACTTAGAATCATCCAACTACAGCTGATATAGTATCTCCCAGACTTCTAGTTTCTAAAATTCTGGGGGAAGTGGGACAATTTGAACTGTAACAGTCTACATGGTAGTAATATTACCTCTTGGCCATTGGCCCAATACTAATCCTTTTTTGTTTTTTAGTATACAAAATATGCTGAAAACATTTCTCTTAAACACATTTCAATTAATGTAATTAAACAGAAGGTAACAACTTCCTTCTAGAAGAATTAGATTTAGCTATGAAAAATTTGCCATACATTTGTTAATTTATTAAACATTGTTAGGGTCAAGTACAGATCATACTATATTCTTCAAGTAAGAGTCTGCTAATCACTTGTACAAAGAACTACAAACCTAATCACTTTAGTTTAAAAAATGGAAATTACCATTTTTATCCCTATAGTTAACTTTATAATTACTTATTTTATCCAAATTAAGGATAAATTTTGAAAACCCACTGTGAAATTTGTATACTGATTAAGCACAAAAATATACAAATGTTTGTTCTAAACAGAAATTTCAGCTGACAACTGAAAATTTTTACTTTGAAATAAGTAATCTGGGATATAGAAGTTATTTTTTTTTAATTTAAGCACATCACAAATATATTGTTTTAATGTAAAAATAATTTTTTAAGGAAATAACGTTTAACAGTCTTTTTACCTCACCATCTCAAACATGTAAATTTCTCCTTAAAATAAAATAGTTTAAGATAAACATCTCATTTAAAACCTGATTTTATAAAAAAGAGAAATAAAACTAATTACTCTTAGATGTACTTGCGCCAACTTACGATGCTTCCAGATGTGAGCCACAAATAATTACCTGATGAAATTATGGTAAATAACCTTTTGCTTATAACCTTAATAACTTCAAATTCAATTTCTATTGCTTATCAAAGACCCATATAAATTTGTAAATTTTAAAATTTACATCATTTAAAAACTACCTAACATGATTTTCTTAAATAAAAAATATATATAAAGAACTGTTTACTCTAAGAACTTTAAAAAACAAACAAAATGGGGCATGGGGAAAAGCCCTCCAAGAAAATATCCAGAATTATATTGCAATAATAAGGCTAAGAACCATGAAGGATTCCATAGGCTCTAGTTTCAAGTCTCCTAACATGTTATTTGTATTGTGTAGTGACAGTCATCCCTCACCTATTTGAACACTGCACTGTGTCATTTCCAAACTGTAAATCAGAATATCTGAAGTAAGCTGTATTTTGTCATTAATTTTTTGAGAAAATAATTACTTAATTGGCCTAGACAAAAAAGGCATAGAAAAACTGCACACAAATATTATTGGCAGTTATATGTTTCATATTACAATAAAAATAGTCATTCAGTGATTTCAAGCAATTTATCTTGGTATCTAATATTTTCATACTATTCTTTATTTCAAATCTCAAATACATCAATTATTTATAAATAATTTACTGACAATATATCGCAGTTTTATCTTTATTGGAATGATTATGAAGTACTAATTTTAACAGAAAATTAATCCATAGATCATGCTCCAAATTATTCTACATGTTCATTCCTCATTTAAAATATCTGATAGCAACCTAAAGTTACCAAAATCTCAGTTCTATCAGTACTGTTTTGACTGTCATTATTAACTATTTGAACTTTTCTTCTCATTTTAATCATACCAACCTGACTCAGCAGGACTTTCCAACGGAATATTTTAACGACAGAGTGCGGATATGGGAGACAGATAAACTAGGTCTGGCTCCAATTCAACTACTTACTAAACATGCGGTCTTCATCAAGTCCCTCAACTTCTCCATGCCTCCCCTTCCTCTTCTAAAAGATGAGGATCCTATCATCCTCCTTTGACTCATAGGACTGTGGGAAGTCATGTGAGAAAAATATATGAAAGAATTCTAAAAAGCTTAACGTGCTGTATGTAATATAAACACACAGAGGCTTGTTCTACTACTAGATTTGGTTAGAATGTCCAGTCTGTTAGGGTGTAATTTAAGAGAAAGGTACTCCAAGAAATATCAGTAAAAACTTTGTGACATCTTTACCATGTCCTCTGGATAAAGTCTGCAGGCAGTTTCTAAACATGTATTGATATATTTCCTATTCCCATGTAAGAAACCGCATTGGACACTGACCTAAGAAAAGCTAAAAGCCTTGTTTTGCCTTCCAGACTTTTTATGGCTATACTTCTGCTTCTGCTGAATGTGTTTTTGTAGTTTTATTAATTTACAGCCTGCTTTGTTCCAGGCTTATTCTGGCAGCTACTTAACTCTCTCTGAAAGCAGTCATAGGTGATCTTGATCTCTTATACTATCTTTTTTTTTTTTTTTTACTTGTTTTAAATAGTTTTTTTCTGACTCAAACTCCACTGAAACTAGATGTAATAAAAAATTTTTTAATTTAAAAGATGAAGAAAAAAAATTAAGACACTAAAAGCAAATGTTCCCTCTACTTTCCTGACTCTTCAGGAGACACTGTATATGTACTTTAACAGGATATGAGATACAAATCATCGGAAAAAATCTGTTTAAGTTACACAATGTAATTTTCCAAAGTTAAAAGACATGAAGCAGGAAATAAATAAGGACTGATTTTTGTATGAGGCGTATTTAAATGATGATTTTGAAGAAATAAATGGCGATTTGAAGTAAATGGGACAAAAGGACAGTCGAAACAGAAAGAAAATGATAGTTTTCCAATTTTTTTTTATTTTACACACAGAGTCACTGAAGTACTGTATCTCTAGTTCACCAGCTAAATGTGAAACTAGTCAGGTGACTGGTCAGATATTGAGAAACAAATACAGAAGCCCTACTACAGATAGAGAAGGGTAATTTCTGGTCATGAGATTAGAAATGTTAAGACAAAAAAGGGCCTAAATCATAAACAGACACAGATCATGTGAAAATGAGAAAAAGAGACTGGGTGTGGTGGCTCATGCCTGTAACCCCAGCACTTGGGGAGGCTGAGGTGGGAGGACTGCTTGATTCCAGGAGTTCAAGACCAGCCTGGACAACACAGTGAGCCTGGGTAACATAGCAAGACCTCATTTCTACAAAAAAAAAAAAAAAAAAAAGTAGCTAGGCATGGTAGCATGCACCTGTAGTCCCAGCTACTCAGGAGGCTGAGGCTGAGTGATCTATGATTGTGCCACTGCACTTCAGCCTGGGCAACAGAGTGAGACCCCCAACAAAAAAAAAAAAAAGAAAAGGAAGGTTTAGAAAATGAGAATGACTAGAAAAGTACCAACAATCTATATATTAGAGAAGTGTGCAGTATTAATGAGAATGGTAATAGAAAATACAGCAGAGAAAAAATAAAAAGAAAGATTGGTTTTAACTAGAAAGTCTACAGTGAATTTAAAACAGGTGATTTGGGATTAAAAGTAAGGATGGCTGAGTTAGCAATAAATTAAAGTAAGACCAGGAAAACTTGGGAGAAAATAATATGAAAGCTAAGGGAGGGACCTGAGTGTGTTTAAAGGTAGAACAAATAAAGCTTATGTTTTATAGTCGAGAGAGTCAAACTGATAAATAGGCTATGTTTCAGATCCAAGTCAGGCACTTAGGGGTGGGAAAGGGAAACCCGATTTCTGTCACTAGGAAGCAGAAAGAAATTAACCTCAACCCACTTACTTTTTTTGGTATTATACTCAGTCCCAAAACTTAGTGGTATGTATTTAAAATGTCCTTATGGAAAAAAAGATGAAATAAAAAATGATGTTGAAAATATAAAACAGCAAAGTGAGTAAGTCAATAGTCTACATTTGAAAACCATTTTAAATAAAATTAAAACCACAAGTAGAAAATAAAAAAAAAAAAAAAAAAAAAAAAAAAAAGTCACTGCTACAGGCATCATATCCAAGTGATGTGCAAAGTGAGTAAATTTTAAAATAAGTTTTATTTTTATATAGCCACCATATTTAATGACAGGATTGCTTGAATAATTTCTGTCTAAGAAATAATTCCTCCTCTAAAACATTTGTAAAACTGACAAGTGGGTACCTAATAGTTGTGAAAAGTATTTACACCATTCTTTAGTTTGAAAAGCAACATAAAAAGAAGTGAAACATTAAAATACTTTATTTCAAATCTATTTTTATGCTAGAGCCAACATGTAATTGGAACCTATTTCCATTCTATGGGTTTCTGAATTTCATTTTCCTATTTTTTTTTATGAGCAACTTGCTTTAGTTTTGAATCTGTACCACTTTGACATTGATTAAAGCTGTATAAAAGCCATGCACAGTTTATTTACAATATTGTACATTAAATGACAATGTTTGAAGATCACACAAACATTTCACAAAACTGTAACTATTATGGAAAGACATGTGAACACATTATTTAGGGGCTTTTAAAATTTTAGGTATGGAATTTTGCAAAGATTAATTTGGTTTGTTAGTGCTATGTAGTCACTAGCTTGAAATTAGATTGACAAAAACATGCAAATGAGTAGAATTTCAATAAATGAAAAGCTAAAAATGTTTAGCTAAAAGCTAAAATATCACGTACCTGAAATACTACCATATAACAATGGGAATTTATAAAACAGGAAAAAAGGTTATTTTTGAAAAGTCTTTCATGAATAATAGCCTTTCAGTAATTTTTTATAAAAACATTCTCAAATTATGTTCATCACCAAAATTATGTTTCAGTAGTGACTGGAGATATGACTCTTAAATAATTATTTATTGTATTATAGGGGAAGTGTCAGTTTTCCCCTTTGTGGATGAGGGAAAAACAATAAATCAGTAAATCCAGACTCAAGTAAAAGATCCTGTTACAAACAGATCACTAACACAGAGTGGGCAGTTGCACTAATTGCAAGTCCACTTACTTTTCACTGTACTCCTAAAATAGAATTGTAAACTTTAGGCTTGTTCAATTTAAGATCTCCTATTAGGAAATACCTCTTCTTTGATAGTACAGGAAATATCAACACATATTTCTTCTTCTCTAAACACATCTCTTTCAGTTTTTACTGTTGTGGCTGAAGTACATTTAGATATTCAGACTGCCCCAACTGATAAGTTGTATTCCTTCCACAATCGACATACTGGTACCTCTCCTGGGATATCTGTTCAGAGTGGCCAAAATATGTTGTTGTCACAGTAACTCTAAAAATAAAATAAAGACAAACAAACAATAGTTACATGAAAAGTTCTGCCATAATAAAAATATTTTTACACATAATATTCTCTCCAGGGAGACTATCTGATTAACAATAACAATATTGTAGACACAGGCATCTTAGGGAGTATTTCCCCAGCAGACAACAAAAACGCTAGCTACTAGCTGAGTGAGCCTTATACAAATAATTATACAAAATAAATTAGCATTTTAAACACATCTTTAAAAATATAGAAATTTATCATATACTTAAAAAGTATATGATAAACAAAAAGTATATGATACTTTTTAAGTATACTTAAAAAGTAACCATAGTTCTCTCATCACGGAAAAAAGGTCCATCAAACGTCAGCTAATGGCCAAAATATCAAACCCATAACCAACAACATATTATTGGCTTAGATAACACCCAAATTACAAACCAGCAACATTACTTCTTATTACTGTTAATAATTATTTACCAAAGGAGCAAGAAATTGGATGTTGGGCTCAGCCCTCTCTATCTCAATCCCTGCCATTTTCCTGAGCTTGTGTGACTTCCAGATTCACTACTTAGCAGTCATTCAATTTATTCAAGCCTTCAATCCTTCCTCTGAGCAAACCTTTCCTAATCTGTAAGGTGAAATAATATTTACTCAATCTCATAGCATTCTTTAAGGCTTACAGCCCAATTGGGATAGCATTTGTAAAGATGCTGTGTATGCTAAAAGTCCATGTTATAAATCTAAAATTTTAACATAAATATCTTAAAAAAAATTGATACTTACTGCATCATAAGTACTATGTTATGCACTTTGATAGATATCAGTGTACAGAAATCACTATTAAAGAAATAAAAATGTGAATAAATACAAGGGACTACATTATAAATTTAAAATTCTTTTATATTAAAGCTAAGAGATACTACTAAGAATATATAATAAACAAGTATACGTTGTTTGAGCATCATCTATACTTCAAATAATAACAGATATACAATATATGAGAATATGCTTCTTATAACACAGTAACTTAAAATAAAATGACATAATCTATATAATCCTTTCTGAAAAATAAAAAAAACAATTGTATGTCTATATGTATATAAGTGTTATTCATGTTGAAAAAGAGAGAACAGAAATGATGGAATATTCCATAATGTAGTCTTTTTGACGGGTAAGATTATGAAAATTAAAAATATAGGGTAGCCGGGCTCGGTGGCTCAGCCTGTAATCCCGCGCCTTTGGGAGGCTGAAGTGAGTGGATTGCCTGAGCCCGTGGGTTTGAGACCCACCTGGGCAGGCGAGACTTCATCTCTACAATAAATCAAAAAATCAGCCGGGCGTGCTAGCGCATGCCTGTAACTCCGGCTACTCGGAAGGCTGAGGCGGAAGGATCGTCGGAGCCCAGCAGGTCGAGGCTGCGGTAGCCGGGAGCGGCCACTGCACTCCAGTCTGGGTGACAGAGTGAGACTCCAACTCAAAAAAAAAAAAAAAAAAAAAAAAAAATATATATATATATAGGGCAACCCCCTTGGGTCCCCTTCCATTCTGGGAGCTCTTCTGTCCTTCCAATAAATCCTGCTTTAAAAATAATAATAAATACATACATACATATATTTTTTACTTTATTCTACACACGATATAATTTGACAATAAAAAGTTATTACAAATTAGAACTTACTACATATAACTCATTTCCTCTGCTATAACAGTAGGTACTGTATAATCAATCTGAAAGGCAAAAAAAGGAAAAAATTGATAGAGAATAAGATCAAAATATCAAATATTTCAGATACACTTCATAACTTGAATTAGAAATCTCTCCCTTTACAAGCCTGACTCTGATTTTATCTTATCTAAGATAAATTTCAAAGTCAAGTTTTTGAGGAAATCCCCCACCTCCCTTTATATCTTAGATGATATGTAAAGCTGAGACTCATTTCACTCCCCCAAAGTATCTCAATATTGAGGCTTACTTGTTTCATGTCAAGTGGACCAATATTGGTTATGTTGTTTAAGCGTGCCTTTCCAATAACTGTTTTTGAAAACTGAACTTGAGCAGTGATGTTTTCAACTTCAACAGAATAATAATTATTGTTCGTTATATTTAGTGTGTTCTACGAAAAAAAGGAGGCAGAAAATGTGCATGTTAGCTAAAAATAAGCATAAAAATACTAAAGAAAATGACTTCAGCTGCAGCTATGCTTCATTTATTAGGAAGGAAAGTATTACCAAAATGCCAAAGAAACATCAAATGAACCAATTATTTGGTTTTATGTATGAGTACTGTATATTTAATATATTTACAATAAACATGCCAGGCTCGGTGGCTCAGCCTGTAATCCCGCGCCTTTGGGAGGCTGAGGTGAGTGGATTGCCTGAGCCCGCGGGTTCGAGACACGCCTGGGCAACTTGGCGAGACCTCATCTCTACAATAAATCAAAAATCAGCCGGGGATGGTGGGGCGCGCCTGTAGTTCCAGCTACTTGGAAGACTGAGGCGGAAGGTTCGCCAGAGCCCAGCAGGTCGAGGCTGCGGTGGCCGGGAGCGGCACTGCACTCCAGTCTGGGCCACAGAGTGAGACTCCAACTCAAAAACAAAACAAAACAAAACAAATACAATAAACATACAATCGGTTTTATGCATGAGTACTATATATTTAATATATTTACAATAAACATACAATTCAAATTAAACAAATGAACAAAAAAAACCAGGAATATAGATACAGGTATATGGACAAATTAATGTTAGAAAATGAACTTGTGGCTGTAGTTAGCAAAGGTTCAATAAAAATAATTTTAAAATTTCATCTGAATTTGTACTAACTCTTAGAATATACCTATCTACACTAGCAAAGCTTTAACCAGCTCACAATGGAGAAGAGATGGGGTAAATTAAAATCTGTCTCACTGGACAGAAACATGAATGCATCACTCCTGTCCTTGGGTCACAGCTGGGATGAACTTCTGAAATTCTAATTCATAACTATTGCTTCAAATTATTTCAGAAAAGAGTCCATAAAAATTTTTTTTAAATGTTAAATCACCAGGCTTGGTGGCTCAGCCGTAATCCCGTGCCTTGGGAGGCTGAGGTGAGTGGATTGCCTGAACCTGCGAGTTCGACACCCTCCTGGGCAATTTGGTGAGACCTCATCTCTACAATAAATAAAAAAAATTAGCTGGGTGTGGTAGCACGCGCCTGTCGTTCCAGCTACTTGGAAGGCTGAGGTGGAAGGATCGCCGGAGCCCAGCAGGTTGAGGCTGTGGTGGCCAGAAGCGTGCCACTGCACTCCAGTCTGGGCGACAGAGTGAGACTCCAACTCAAAAAAAAAAAAAAAAATGTTGAATCAAGAAATAACACAACAAATAGTATATCTAAGAAAAGCCAAATTCAAATATGTAAACTTTAAAAGCTAAAAAAAATGAAAAAAAAAATAAGCAAAATCAGTAGTCACTAAATGATAAATATTGAAGAGATATTTTTAAGGCAGACAACAATGGTTATCATCTAATACACGATTATATATAATGAGCCCTTACAAATTGAAGAGAAAAAAGACAAAGTTCTAATAGGAAAAAAAGAAAAGAGCAAAGAATATGCATACACAAATCAAAAAATTATAAATATAAATGATCAAGAAATATTTCACAATGCTCAAATTCATTTATAGTCAGAAGAAACTTAATTTAAGTAAAATGGAAGATTGCTTTAAATCCCTCAAACTAGTAAAATTTGTATAAAGTGACAAATTCTATTCTTGGCAGGGATATGAGCAGAGTATATTTTTACAATGCCAGCAAATATGTGAAGTGTTATAGCCATTTTGATAAGTAATCTACCAAATACATTAAAATAAAAATTATGTGTAGCAATTATGTGACTTACTTCTAGGTATCTATTCCACAGGGAAAAAAACAGTAAGATGCTAATGACAGCGTTCTTTGTATAGGCAAAAGCAGAACAAACAAAACAAAACACTGAAAATAAAATGAAAGTCATCCATAAAAAGAATGAATAAATTACATTAAGTCCTTATATGGAATATTACACAGTCACCAAAAAGAATGGGTTAGCTCTATGTCAGATAATTAGGAAAGATTTCTACAAATGTAAAAAACCAAGATGTATAAAAATATGCACAAAATTATATATATATATTTTTTGAGTCAGAGTCTCACTCACTCTGTCGTCCAGGCTAAAGTGCAGTGGCACACTCACAGCCACCACCGTCTTGACCTGCTGGGCTCAGGTGATCCTTCTGCCACAGCCTTCCATGTAAGTAGCTGGGACTACAAGCATGCACCACCACGTACAGCTAATTTTTTAATTTATTGTAGAGATGAGGTCTTGCCAAGTTGCCCAAGCTGGTCTTAAACCCATGGTTTCAGGCAATCCTCTCACCTCAGCCTCCCAAAGTGGTAGTATTATAGGCGTGAGCCTCCATGCCCGGCCAATAATATTTTTTTTAAATCTGTTTTTTAGAGACAGAATCTCATTCTGTTGTATGGGCTAGAGTGCAGTGGTACAATCATAGCACCCTGAAGCCTCAAACTCCTGTGCTTAAGCCATTCTCCAGTCTTAGCCTCCCAAGTAGCTAGGACTAAGGGCATGTGCTACCATGCCCAGCTACTTTTTTTATTTTTATTTTTGTAGAGACAGGGCCTTGCTATATTGCCTAAGCTGGTCTTGAACTCATGGACTCAAGAAATTCTCCCACCTCAGGTTCCCAAAGCACTGGGATTACAGGCATGAGCCACACTGCCTGGCTCATTTTTTAAATAATAAATACTTATTTTTATAAAGCTGAACATGTGAGATTATTCAGTCATGTTAGTATGAATATGGAGAAAGATATGAAAAGATACAATATGGGATAAGTGGAAAGGAGAGAAAATAGTTTTAGTAAAAAATAACTTGAAAAGGATGTGCTAGAGTCAGCAATTATATAGTTACATTTATGTAGTCATTTAAGTTATTGTAGTTATACATGTAAAGAAATGTTAAAATAACTTCATAACATAATAGAAATAACCTTTATTTAAATATATAAACATTTTATCTATTTTGTTCTTAATATTCGTATCAATTTTACTTCTAGATATAATAAGAGACAGTTAATTTGAAGTCAATGGCTTTTCCGATACAGACCAAGGAATATGGTTTTAGAAGAATTTTGGGACCCTCTGTATGCGCAAAATAATGTTGCCATGTCTTTTTCTGAAGCGTCCATAACTTTCATTAGAATATTAAAGAGATCATTGATGCAAAACAGGTTGAGAACACACATACTTATGAAAATTTCTTAAGAAAAAACAAAACAATAAATAAATAAAAAGTATTAATGCCAGGCACGGTGGCTCAAGCCTGTAATTACATCACTTTGGGAGTTGTGGTGAGAGAATTCCCTGAGTCCACGAGTTCGAGACCAGCCTGGGCAACTTGGTGAGACTTTGCCTCTACAATAAATCAAAAAATTAGCCAGGTGTAGTAACGCATGTCTATAGTTCCAGCTACTTGGAAGACTTGAGGAGAAAGGATTGCCAGAGCCCAGCAGGCAGACGCTGTGGTGGCTGTGAGCATGGCGCTGCACTCCAGCCTGGGAGAGAGTGAGACTCCAACTCAAAAAAAAAAAAAACCGTAGTAATTAAGGAGCGCTTCTGCTTTAACATCTCTTTCACTCTGTTCCTCTAAAACTCCCTCCTCCCAACCACTACCACAGACATCTCTACCTCAACCTTAACCATACCATCTGCCTCTGCAAGGAGAACTCGCCATCATTCTTCAAACAGATCACTGTCACACAATATACCTTGGGCCTGAAGCCATAAATGATTACTAATGGCTAATTAATAATAGCTTCTCTTTTCTAATGCAGTGATTAGCAAACCATGCTTTTTTCAAACAAAGGTTAACATGTAAAATAGGTAAGAGACCTTCTCTGAGGTTTTTGTTTGTTTTTGTTTTCAGGAGTGAGGAGTTTACACAATCCTTCCAGAAACAATGTCCTGAGAAACACAGAGGATATTTTCAAATATTAATTTACAACACAGAAATCAGTCACTTGCACCTTTAAGCACAATTAAGGGGTGCTCTGTTAAATATGGCAAAAGTTATATTTCACAAATTACAAGAAAATTAAAATGTTACACAAATAATATCTATCCAATCAACTATGCTAACACCTTGCTAGGGGTTATTCAGAGTTAAATGTTGAAAAGTAAACCATAATACTTTTTTCTTTGCTAGCAATTAAATGTATAGCTTATTTTACCTTCCTAAAGACATCTTCAAATGCTAAATGATTCTGCATACACAGAATTAGTACTGCCAGTACTTATTACTGCCATTTTCAGTAGAACCAGAGAAAGCCAAGACTGAAAAGGCATACAGAAAGCAAACCAACCAGAGTCACATTTAACGAACATCCTCTCAATGGGGACAAAGGTGAGGTTTAACAGAATAAAAGGAAAAAGTCAAACATTTTTCATACAAAACTGTACTTACTGTAATATTTAAGTATATTGTACGCTTTTGAACATCATAACTGACATATGCTGATTTTACGCCAATGTATTTCACATCAATAGTGCGAGGAAAAAGGAAAAACACAGCCAATCCAGAAAGGAGCAGACAGACGAACACAGAAGCCATCACATACAGCTTTCTGAAAAGGAAAGAAAGTTTTAATATACGTGCATCAAAAATTATATAATACAACATTAAAAGAAGATATTTTCAATATGAATATTCCCCCTATATATCTGCCACATGTATAAGATATATAATTTTACCAAATTTTCACATTCTAAAAGTATTAGGTAAGGCTGGGTCTGAGTCTCTTAGGTGTTAAAATGTTCTTCTTAAAAGGCAAACTCATCTTTTTGGAAACTGGGATTTCAATCTTATAAACAATAGAACATTTACTGCAGTGATTCCCAAAGAAGTCTTTGCCAAGCTAAGGAATGTCATACAAAAACAAATTTCAAGACCCCCTCCTGAATTCACCGAAGCAGAATTTTCATGTGAGTTTTGCCATTGTAAGATCCCCTAATGTGACTGCTCACCAGAAACATCTGTGAAGCTCTTAAAAATAATAATGACATAACCACATGACTTTTTGATGATTCTCACTATGATCAGTTCTTTTATGAGTATTCTCATCTCAAAATATTTTACATACTCAGTTTTCAAAATATTGTTTACATTGATCAACTCTGCTTTGAAGATACTGTTGCAGTGTTGTTTGTTTGTTTTAGGTTTTAAAACAGAGTTTTTTAGCAAGAAGAAGAGAAGGGAAAAGAAACTTCCCACGGGCAAGTTTCTCAAAAAGAAAAATCGCTGCTTTTTGTTTTTTAATCAAGAAAAATAGACATTATGGAAGTATAAGACAAGGAAAAAAAACAAGCTTATACGCCTTACATTCTTTTAACGCCCCTGAAATGTGCCTCTTCCACCTCTTGCTCTTTTCTTTCCAATCTTTATAGATAAAATTTTCTCTTTTCTTCAAGATTAGCCTCAAAACTATAGTTTCAAGAAACTATTATCTGTTCTCTCCAATATACAGACCTCTGCTGAAAGCCCACAGCATTCTTTTTTGTTTTTAACTCTTAGGCATATTAATTATTTCATCTTTTCCCATGTTCTAGTCATATAAAAATGTTTCCATTTTATCTTTTCTTCCATTCTCTCCTCTCTACCAACTACTTTGGAAATGACCTAATGGATTTAATCTCTGTATACTTCACATCAGCTATTAAAGTGCCTCCTGCAGATGTTTTATAAATATTTTTGAGTATTTTAAATTGCCTAAGTTGAGAGCAAAATGGTTTAATAAAAAATAAAATAAAACAAGTAAACACAAATTTGCTAAATCACTGCTACTAAGTCCATGCTGCTCTCTTGACCCAAACAAAGCAGCATAAACTCACTTCCAAGGAACTTTCTTAATTGAGTAGTGATCACGACTAAATTATCTAACAGGAAATTTAAACACATGCTTGGAGTATCCACAATACACAAAACACCTAAAAAGGCATAAAAATATCTTAAAAATCAACATCATAAAAACTCACAATGATGCTGAATTTTCTATACTTTGGTGTTGTTTTATCTTTAATTACTCATAGGCGGATGAGCCTACCACAATCTACGCAGTGCTCAGGGCCTACAAGTCAATCCCAGTTGTCAGTACGTGAGCCAGTGTTCCAAATGACTGAAACTGGTGAAACATTCCATGCAGTATTTTATCCCAAAGTGAACAACCAGCTAGTTCGCTGACAAAGTATAAGCTTTCATTATAAAATTCACCAGTACTTTTTCTTATCACTCTGGGGACAGCAACTAAAACCTTGGGGTTACTAGGTATTGATGAAGTTAGGATGGTTGCATGGTATATTTGGAGTCAAGTTAAAATGCTACTTCTGCCATTTCCTACCTGTAGGATTTAAGCCTATTTATTCTTCTTCCACTTTAATATCTACAGGGTTGTTTTAAGGATTAAATGACATAGCTGAATCATATAAACAAAAGCAATTAATAAATATACTTTTCTACCTACCTCACATAACTCCCCCAATGTGTAAACAAATAAAAACCCAGAGCTGCTCCCAAAATATTTTACTATACATTTATTATAATTTTTAAAATGTACTATTTTAGGTGGGCGTGGTGGCTCAAGCCTGTAATCCCAGCACTTTGGGAGGCCAAGGCAAGAAGATTGCCTGAGCTCAGGGGTTTGAGACCAGCCTGGGCAACTTGGTGAGATCTCGTCTCTACAATAAATCAAAAAATAAGCCAGGCATGGTAGCACATGCCTGTAGTTCTGGCTCTTTGGAAGGCTGAGGTGGAAGGATTGCCTGAGTTCAGAAGGTAGAGGCTGTGATGGCTGTGAGCATGCCACTGCATTCCAGCCAGGGTGAAAGAGTGAGAACCAATTAAAAAAAACTTAGCTGGGCGTGGTGGCCCGCATCTGCAGTTCCAGCTACTTGGAACGCTGAGGTGAAAGGATCACCTGAGCCCAGCAGGTCGAGGCTGCAGTGGCTGTGAGCTGCCCCTGCACTCCAGCCTGGGAGAGAGTGAGACTCTGACTCAAAAAAAAAAAAAAAAAGTACTATTTTACAACAAATTTTGTTATGTAAAAAAAAATGAACATAGTTCTAAAGCCCAAACAATGTGCACATGTGACTGACACACACACACACACACACACACACACACACACACACACACACACTCTTTACTGGCATACCTGTTCCTTCTTCCAAGTTCCCTCCCAAACTCTGAGGGTAACCAATTTTATTCGTGTTTGGTTTATCATTTCATTGTTTCTGAGTGTGTGGGTGTGTTTTCAAATAAAAATGTGCCCTAAATATTACACTGCAGTAAAATACAGTTCTTTTTCATTCCATATCACCACATTCCACATCTCATTCCACATTGTGTACATGAACACATAACTTATACTATCAGTCCCCTATATCTGGTTATTTACAAGGCTTCTAGTTGTTTGCTATTACAACATGGCATAATGAAAACTTGTACAAATGGCATTTACGGTATTTGACAACTATCCTTAGAATAAATTTTTCAAAGGAGAAATTCTGAGCCAAAAAGTAAATGCATATGTAATTGCTCAGCAATGCCAAATTCCCACTCCCTAGCAAGGCACGAGCATGCTTGTTTTCACTCAGTATTGCCAACAAAATATGTTGTTAGCAGTTTGGATTTTTGCCAGTCTGATAAAAATGGTATCTCAGTGTAGTTTTAATTTGCATTTCTAATATAAGCAACACTGACCATCTTTTCAAATGTTTAAAGGTCATTAGCATTTCTTTTTGTGAATTAGCTGTTCACAGCTTTTATTTTTCTTTGGTGGTTGGCCTTTTTTCCCTCAAATCTTGAAGCTCTTTATAGATTAAGGATATTGACCCTCTGTCTGTGATAGGATTTGCAAACATAACTTCCCAATTTGCCATTTGTGTTTTAACTTCAATTAAGGTTTTGTATTCATCCTGTAAAAGTTTATCTTTGTCAAACTTTTCTTTCATCACTTCTGGATTCAAAATCATATCATAGCTGGAAAAAAGTTTTATCACTTTCAAGTTATAAAGAGATTAACCCTAATTTCTTTCATATTCATATCTGTCTACACACTTTATAATAAAGGGTCAGAAGGACTATTCATAAAATCCTTGGTTTATTTTATTATCCTGCTTACTTTTTTGAAAAATTGTGGTCAAGAAGTGGCACATTAATCTGATTTTCTATCCCTTCTTGATTAATTGATCCTTTTGCCTGGGTGTTCAAAGGGTTTTTTATTTTTAATTTAGAATTTCACTAGAATGGGTTGATTTTTTTCAGTGTAGCAGTGTGTCTTTTCAATTTGTAGATTCATGTCTTCTTTTACTTTAGAGAAGTGTTCTTTTGGTTTTGTTTTGTGTTGTTTTTAAGTTAGAGTCTCACTCTGTCGCCCAGGCTGGAGTGCAGTGGCATGCTCACAGCCAATGCAGCCTCGACCTGCAAGGCTCAGGCGATCCTTCCACCTCAGCCTTCCAAGTAACTAGAACTACAGGCACGCACCACCACACCTGGCTAATTTTTTGATTTATAGTAGAGATGAGGTCTCACCAAATTGCCCAGGCTGGTCTCGAACCTTTGAGCTCAGGCAATCCTCTCACCTTGGCCTCCCAAAGTACTGGGATTATAGGCGTGAGCCACTGTGCCCGGCTGGGAAGTGTTCTTGATTTAATGTTTATTTGTTCAGTTATTTTGATTTTCTTCTTCAATTACATACATGCTCAATTTTCCTTGTCTTCGATATCATTTTTTCTCAAATCCTTTTCATTAACTTGTGTGTCTTTATTCCTCTTTATCTTCTCTTTCTCTGACTGTACTCTTGAGAATATGTATTTGCAATTGCATCCTTCCAGTTTTGTGGACATATTTTTTTTCCCTTCTTTCCAGAGGTCTATAAACTCACATCCTCCCGTTGTTTGGCTATCTCATCTGAGCTTCTCCATCTCTGACTTATGCTGTTCTGTTACAACTTCTATAATATTAAGTTAAAATTTTAATCTGCTTTTTGCCATATGCTTTATCAGATCAGCATTTAGCTCAGTTCACTTTTTTTGACTTTTTAAAAAGTAACTTTGTATAATGCTTTATTGCAATCCTTTCCAGTTGCTCATGTTTAAATGTGAAGAGATTTTGTACTTTTTAAGAGGTTCCATTTTAAGGTTTCATTGTGGGTAACGGGCTATGCTCAGGTTGCCCTCCTAGCTTCACTGTTCAAGGGCTCCACTCTGCTGTTATAAGAAGTATTAAAAAAGATGGCCCATAGTCCTCAGATAATCTTCCTAGTATCGGAATCTGTTCTAGTCTTTATTCCTAACTCCTGCCCTGTATAATCTGGATTATACCCAACAGCTTTTTCCTTAGTTCTTATATCTTTCCATATCCTAAGAAATAGGGGAACGGATAGTATAAGTTATGCTTATAAGACCAGAAATGGGGACTGATAGTATAAGTTTTGCTTCATGTACACAATGGTAATGAGGAATGAGCAAGAACTCTGTCCTTTTGCAAGAACTGTTTTTTCTTTGAGGTTACCTAGGGTCTCTGAGAAGCGAGAACAGTCCACTTCCTTCTGATCTTCTCAAGGCTGTTTAATGGATCTCTGAGGATTTTTTGCACTCTCTCCAAGCTGGAACACGCAGTCTTCTCATTTTAGAGGACTATTCTTGGAAGTATTTGCTGGGAATTCCCCGAGTGGGGACCTCTTCTTTTGGGACAAAGTATTCACTTTGTATATTAGGGCTATTAGGATTCTTAGGAACTCCATTCTTGCTTTCCTTCACAACCTCCACACAGCTGCTAAGCATGTTTAGTCTCTGCTGTCATTACAGTTTGAATATCCATTTTTATTTTAGGGTTACTGGAAATGCCCTACAACCTATTTTTTAATGAAAATGCTATGGATTTCCTACTGCCATTCTAAATTTGTTTTATTAAATAGATTTGAGAAGACACAGATACTACACTGCTTTCAAGATTTTACCACCAGAAATTCCTTTTTTTCCTGTTTAACGACACAAAGCATATGATAATATAACAACTTGATACCACTTTTTCTTTTAATAGTTTTAACTAGAATAATTATTTACACAGAATTTTAAAAAAACACAAAAAACTAAAATAAAACAATGTAATTTTCTTGTAATCACTTACGTTCTTCTTGGCCTTAATCTCTGATCACTATATGGTATCAATGCCACCAGTTGGTTTTCTTGCCCTAAATGTGAAGAAATAGGTTTAGAAATCAACATGATTAATTAGAAATATAGTGCCCTCCCATATCAATCTAGTTTGGAAAGACCAAATTGCCATCTAGCTCTCATCTCATTTCTTTAGTAAAATACTCTCCAAGTCTTCAAAAATTATCCAGTGGAAGTTGAGTTCTAGAGAAGACACTGTTTTTTCATATCTAGATGTCTGCTAATCAACAAAAGTATAACAAATCAGGACTCTATACTCTTTCTTCCACTGGAAAAAAAAATCTAAAAAGTTCCAGCTTTCAGAAAATCTGAATTTACCAAGCGTTTCTTAAATGCCATTGTTTTCAGTTAAGACTCTGATTTGGTGGCCAGGAGTGGTGGCTCATGCCTATAATGCCAGCACTTTGAGAGGCCGAGGTTGACAGGATTGCCTAAGCCTGCGGGTTTGAGACTAGCCTGGGTAACTTGGTAAGACCTCATCTCTACAATAAGTCAAAAATTTAGCTGGGCATGGTGGCATGTGCCTGTAGTTCCAGCTACTTGGAAGACTGAGGTGGAAGGATCGCCTGAGCCCAGCAGTTGAGGCTGCGGTGGCTGGGAGGGTGCCATTGCCCTCCAGCTTGGGTGACAGAGTGAAACTCCAACTAAAAAAAAAAAAAAAAAGACTCTGATTTGGTTATCTGGAGGGAGGACAG
This sequence comes from Carlito syrichta, assembly GCF_000164805.1. Lineage (NCBI taxonomy): Eukaryota > Metazoa > Chordata > Mammalia > Primates > Tarsiidae > Carlito > Carlito syrichta. The sequence continues at coordinate 53,973 of NW_007232321.1, forward strand.
CAGAGGAAACACGTTGCTATCTCCCTTTCCTGAAACCCCTGTAACTGAGGTGGTTCTTACACTGCTCCCCTGAAAACCAAAACTCACACATACTAAGTCTCAAGCTTTCAGAGCCCCTACATAATGTGAGCCTTTCAGGTCATACTCCAATCCCATTAAAGTCACTTTGAAATCCATGACTGCTTTCTTCCATAAGCTTGAATGCCTAAATGACTTTTAAATGTCCATTTTCTCATCTTATCAGAAGTTGGCCCTTCATATTAACTGTTAAAGTACCAGTCAGATCCTCTTTAAACGCTTTCTACAATGCTTTTGTTATTCTTACCTGCCACTTCCAAATCCCTTCCCTCATCTGCACTACCTGTCACACCTACATAATGATATAGATATAGATGTACACAACTCTGTGTGTTTACATATCCTATCTTGTTTAGTGGTATTTACCTGGCTAAACTACAACCCTGATTAAATCTGGTCCTCTGATTACTACAAATATATTCAAACAGCTGAAGTGGAGAGATAAAAACATGTAACTATGCTCACTGGTCTCATTTTAGATCACTAATCTCAGTGGCTGGTAATGATGCTAACAATCATTCTACACTTCTCAAGAGCATGTTCTCAATTGGACTCTCTAAGACCATAATTTATAACTTCAACTCTCTTTTCAAATCTTCATATCTTCTCCCTCTCTTCACTCAGTTCATAACGTGACAAACAGAAGAGGACTTCTACAAGCTCCTAGTATCACATCTATCCACACACAGTCTATCTACTACTCTATCTTATCTGCTATCCTCCCTCTAACTACTAAGAATAAACTGCCCGGGGCCCCTCTAGAAGAGGAACCCTCTGCACTTGTGAACTAGATCTCCTTTCCTTGCATCTACTCAAGAATGTTGCTCCCGGAATTCTCCAATCTCCTGCAGTACCAATGTTTTCTCTATGGATCATTCTCATCAGCATACAAACATCTATTACTCATTCCTTCTTAAAAACCTCTCCTGACCTCATAGCTCCCTCCAGCTACCACCCCTCTCTCTCTTCTACAGAGCCAAACTCCTCAGAAAAGCTGTTTTCTCTCTGTACTTCTCTCCTATGCGCTCTTGAGCCCACTCTATTCATGCTACACATGTCTTTACAAGCTACCAGAAGTGCTCTTTTAAAGGTCTCCAGTGGCTTCCATATCACCAAATCCAGCGGTCAGTCCTCATCTTCCATTACTTCATCAGTAGCATCTAACATCTGATTACTCTTTCCTCCATGGCACTTTCTTCACTAACCTTCCAGGACACCAGACACAAGTGACCTCCTCTTCCCATTCTAGCTACTCTCAGCATTGCTAATTCTTTTTCATGTCAGAGGCCTTGGAATGCTGCAATGTCCTAGGGTTTAGTTTCTACGGCACTGACTAGCTTAGCATGCTCATCCAGCTCAGCTTTTTAGTGTCATCAATTCATTGTTGATGTTGGGTTAGGCCTTGCACTTGAATTCCAGACCCTTAAACTGCTTCTAACATCTAATACAGAGCAAAGTGTCTGTGATATGACCTCTATAGATGCCAAATAGGACTAAAAGTTTTCAGTCAAGAGACAGTGCATATCTACTATAACAGCAGGCGGGAAAGAAAAAATATTTGAGGTAGTGAGATGATTTTCATTACTGCTCTAGAAAACTTAATTAATACTTTTAAGTTTGTTTTGCATCTTTTTTGAACGAAGATAACTGATATGAAGTTTCAGCTTTAATTCTAAGAGTCTTTTATAACAGAAGGTTGCTTAGATCCATAAATTTTATAATATTTGAGAAAGTACCTGGAACTATTATTTAAAGGGAAAACATGCAATAATACATACCCCTAGGAATTCGTCCTGTCCCCTGACAAGTGGGGCAAGTGACACTATCTCTCCCTGTAAATTCCACATATGGAAACTGAGAGACGTCTCCATTTCTTCCATCTTCATTATGGACCTCATTATTAACCAGCCCATTCCTCATATTTTCAGATGTGACTGTATCATAAGCATCTTCTTTACTTGAATGCAAAGGCAAATGAGAAAGAGACTTTCCCATGTCTAAAAAAAAAAAAAAAAATCTTACAATAAACCTTAGGGAAAAAGCACACTCAAGAACTCTCTATTTATACTATAGTCCAATTAACTTAGAATGAACTTCAATTCAAGAGTGTTCAAACTACTTGGATTAGAAGTATATAAAATCAAAATAAATGTCTTAAACAAGGGAGCCATTTACTAGAGTCCAGAAGCGTTTTTCTAACAAAATATTATGAAATAATATACTATCAGGCTTGTGATGAGAATGATCTTTCAAGTATTAACATTCGACAAGTGTCTATACCTTAGGGTTCTCTGAAAAGAAATATGCAGATTTCTTTTTTCTTACACTAAAACAAAAACACATTCTACCGCTAAACCTGTTGGCACTAAAGGCAAAAATTGCTTTGGATAGATGATAACTAGGTGTTAGGTATAACACCAGGTAATTTCAAAGTAGTACTTTTCAGTCTCTTAAAATTCATGCCCTTTTCTGATCAACAAAATCTATAACCCTTCCCATCTTCACTTCCATCCTTAGATTTCTTGCTTTAAACATTTAAACCCTTGCAATAACAAAAAACTCAAAAATCCCAAACATGCAGATTTTTCTTTCATTCAACAGTTGGCAGAGTTAAAATTATGAAGCTAGTAATCCAAAATATTGAATATAACTTACCAATACAAAGCAGCAAAATTTAGAACATTAATTACAAAATTTTAGGATAACTATCAAAACAACATGGGGAAAATTAAACACAAATGTAAAATCTAAGTAAGAATAAGTAATTAGTACCAGTATCTACACAAAAGTGATCTCTGCAGGTAGGGAATGCAGTGACATGGCAGTTAAGTTCATACAATTTTAAAGTTGAAAAGAACTTAAAAGTCATATAATCCAAACTGCTGATACTCTGAGGAAAAGATAAAGGGGGAAAACGAAATTTTAAAATGACATAATTCTTCTCTTTCTAAATTTGATCATATATCTTTTTATCAATTCTTAAAAATTGATTATGGATATTTCTTTTTAAAATTCTCATTTATTTGAATAAAAAAAACAGACACCAAATAATTCAACTCATCCTATAGTATGAGAGAAATTTGCTTTTTAAAACTGGCATGCCATCCATTTGTTGCAGTCATCCAAACATGTATAATTAACAAGATTTAAGAAACCATACCACTAGTATACAAGCTTAACACTGTAAATGAGAAACAAAATTTTCAGTATTTCACAAAAGCTATGTATACACCGTCCACATAAGTTGAAAAACACAAATGACTTATGACTTCTAAAAAAATCATTATATTAATTTTGGCTCGGTGTCATTATATCCGAATCAAACCAAACTTGCCAGCCACAAGTTGTTCAGGAGTGAATTAACATCGCTGTGCCCAAACTCTTGGAGTGACCTTGGGGTCTACGTGCAACACTAGATGACCTGGGATCACTAGGCCTCGCAGGGAGGCCTCAGGGACGGCCCCTTTTGGGATCTCAGCCAACACAGTCAGGGTGCAAGGTGCATCCTAACCGGCAGACCCTGCGGGAGAAGGCACCCGGCAAAGCCAAGTGGCTCTCGGTCTGGGCACGTTTTCTCTTTAATCCAATAGCCGCCGTGATTGGTTCTGCCTGTAGGTATGTGTTTGGACACGTGCCAGACTTCGTCTGGAAGTTGGAATCCCTGCCTTCTCTATCAGATCTTCTTAGACAACTGACAAGCATAACCACTTTGATTCCTGGAGGCTGGTTGGTTTAAAAAGGGGTGCTGGACCCACCCCCTTCTCCCTCTCCCTGTGCTCCATGTTTATACCGGGGTCTCTCCATTTACGGAAAACCAGCACGGGTCTCAAACTCGGTCTGGAGAGAAAAAACAAACACAGCACTCTATCCTATTTACATGGCTTGTGATCTCTCGGGCAGACACTGGTTTTCGGGCTGAAATGGCCTGGGAAGGAGCAAGACAGGGCCTTCCCAAAAGATCTAATAACAGCACCCAGCACAAAGCCGACTCTGGAAAGCTGGAAAATGGGATCCGGGCAACAGTGCCAAAAACATTCACGATCAGCAAAGCCGCGGGTGCCATCGGACGCTCAAGATGCGGGGGTCTCGGAGGGGCCCCGCGGGCCGGGGCCACAGTC